>NW_027202789.1:0-156169 GCF_024711535.1 Dipodomys merriami | reverse complement strand
CTGAAACTCTCAAACTCACCCTAACCCTCAACCTCACATTAGACTTCACCATAAACCTTACCATAAACCTAACAATAACACTCACCGTCACCCTAAACCTAACACTAAGCCTTAACCTTACCCTAACCCTAATCCTAACTCTAATCCTCACACTAACCCTAACCCTCAACCTAACCCTAACCCTCAACCTGACATTAAACCTCACCCTAATCCTTACCCTCACCCTAACCCTAACCCTAAATCTAACCCTCAAACTAACCCTAACTCTAACACTTACCCACAACCTAACCCTAACCCTAAACTTAACCCTAACCCTAACCCTAACCCTAAACCTAACCCTAACACTAACCCTAACCCTCACACTAACACTCAGTCTAACCCTAACCCTAAACCTCCCCATCACCCTAACCCTCACACTAACCCTAACCCTCACCTTAAACCTAAACCTAACCCTCACCTTCACCCTCAAGCTCACCCTCAGCCTAACCCTAAAGCTAACACTAATCCTAACCCTAACCCTCACCCGCACCCTCACCCTCACCCTAACCCTAATCCTAACCCTCAACCTCACCCTCAGCCTCACCCTAACCCTCACCTTCACCCTCACCCTAACCCTAAACCTATCCCTATCGCTCACCCTAATCCTAATGCTAACCCTAACACTCACCCTCACCCTAACCCTCACACTAACCCTTACCCTCACCCTAACCCTAACCTCACCCTCATTCTAACCCTCACTCTAACACTTACCAAAAACCTAACGCTCACGCTAACCCTCACCCTAACACTAACACTAACACCAACCCTAAACCTCACCCTCACCCTCACCCTCAGCCTAAACTAAACCTATCCCTCACCCTCATCCTAAACCTAACGCTCACCCTAACCCTCACCCTCACCCCTACCCTCTCACCAACCCTAACCCTCATCCTAAACCTAACCCTAACCCTCACATGAAACCTAACCCTCACCCTAACCCAAACCCTCAAACTAACCCTATCCCTAACCCTAATCCTCACTTCACCCTAATCATCACCCTAACCGTTACAGTCACCCTCACCGTAACAATCACACTAACAATAACCCTCACCCTAACCCCAACCCTAACACTCACCCTCACCCTCACCCTCAGCCTAACAAAAACCCTAACCCTAAACCTCATCCTCACCCTAACCCTAACCCTCACCCTCACCTTAGACCTCACCCTAACACTAACCCTAACCTTAACCATCATCCTCACCCTAACCCTCACACTAATCCTAACACTAACCAAAACCCGCAACCTAACCCTCACCCTCACCCTAACCCTAACCTTCACACTATCCCTCACCCTAACCCTAACCCTAACACTCACTCTTACTCTAACCCTCACTCTAAACTTTACCCTCACCCTAGTCCTAACCGTAGCACTCACCGTAACCCTCACCCTAACACTAATGCTAACCCTAACCCTCACCCTCACCATAAGCCTCACCCTAACACTTACCCTAACCTTAACCCTAACCCTAATCCTGACCCTAAACTTCAAAAACCTATCCCTCAGCCTACCCCTACCCTAACATTCACCCTAACCCTAACCCTAACCCTCACCCTAACCCTCACCGTAAACTTTTCCCTAACCCTAAACCTAAACCTAACCCTAAACCTCAAAATATCCCTAACCCTAACCCTAACCGTCACCCTCACCCTAAGCCTAACCCTCATCCTAACTCTCACCCTCACTCTAATCCTCACCCTAATCCAAATCTAACCCTCACCCTAACCCTAACCCTAACATTAACCCTAACCCTCACACTAAACCTCAACCTAACCCTAACCCTATCCTTAACCCTAACCTTCACCCTAAACGTCAACCTAACCCTAACCCTATCCCTAACCCTAACCTTCACCCTAAACCTCAAACTTACCCTAACCCTCAACCTCACTCTAACCCTCACCCTAATCCTTACCCTCACGTTAACCCTAACATTAAACCTAACCCTAAACATCACACTAAACCTATCCCTCACCTTAACCCTAACCCTAGCATTCACCATAACACTAAAACTAACCCTCACCCTAACCCTCACTGTAAAGTTTACCCTATCCCTAACCCCAATTATCACCCTAACCCTAACCCTAACCCTCACAATCACACTCACCCTAGGCCTCACTCTAACCCTCAATCTAAACCTAACAATCACCATATCCCTACTCTAACACTAACCCTCACCCTCACCCTAACCCACACCCTAACCCTAACCATAACACTAAACAAAACCCTCACCCTAACCTCACCCTAACCCTAACCATAACCCTAATTCTCACCATCACACTAAACCTCATTTTAACCCTAACACTAACCCTCACCCGAATTCTTATGCTCACCCTAACCCTCACGCTATCTCTCATCCTAACCCTCACCGTAATCCTTATCCTAAACCTAACCCTAACCCTAACCCTCACCCTAACCCTCACCCAAACCGTAACACTTACCCTAACACTAACCCTCACCCTCACCCTAAACCTCACCCTAGACCTAACCCGAACACTAACCAAAATCCTGACATTAACCCTCACACTAACTCTAACCTTCACCCTACCCCTACCCCTAAACCTAACCCTAACACTCATCCTCACCCTAACCCTCATCAGAACACTTACCCTCACCCTAACCCTCACCCTAAATCTAACCCTAACCCTACCCTATCACTCACCCTAACCCTAACCCTAACCCTCACCCTCACTCTAACCCTCACTCTAAACCTTACCCTCACCCTAGCCCTAACGCTAAGGCTCACCATAACCCTCACCCTTAACTTAAGCCTAAACCTAACCCTAAACGTCACCCTAACCCTCCCCATAACCCTAACCCTAACCCTAATCCTCACCCTCAACCTAAACCTAACCCTAATCCTTAATCTCACCCTAACCATAATCCTAACCCACACAGTAATCCTAACTCTCACCCTAACCTTATCCCTCCCTGTAACCCTCACCTAACACTAACCCTAAAACAAAACCTCACCCTTACCCTATCCCTACCCATCATGCTCAACCTAACCTTCAACCTCAACATCACCCTCACCCTAACCCTAACCATCACCTAAACCCTAACCCTCACGTGAACCCTCACCCTCACCCTCAGCCTCACCCTCACCCTAAACATCACACTAACCTTAACCCTCACCCTAACCCTATACCTAACACTCAGCCTAAACCTAAAGGTCACCCTAACACAAAAACTCATCCGAAACCTCAAACTAACCCTAACGCTAACCATTACACTAACCCTAACCCTTAACCTCAGCCTCACCCTCACCCTAACACTAACCCTCACCCTCACCATCACCCTAAACCTAACACTAACGCTCACCCTCACCCTAATCCTTAACCTCACCCTAACCCTAACCCTTACCCTTACCCTAACCGTCACCCTAATCCTAACATTCAACCTAACCCTAACCCCGCCCCTTACCCTAACCCTCATCCTAACCCTAACCCTAACCCTAACCCTCACCCTAACACTAACCCTAACCCTAACCTTAACCCTAATATTAACCCTATCCGTCAACCTAATCCTAACCCTAACCCTAACCATAACCCTCACCCTAAAGCTCACCCATACACTAACTCTCAACCTCAACCTAACCCTCAACTTAACCCTTACCCTCAACCTCACCCTAACTCTCACACTAACCCTAACACTCACCCTAAACCTAAAGCTAAACCTAACTCTGACCCTAACCCTAATGCTCACCCTAATCCTCACCCTCACCCTAAAACTCACCCTAACATTTACCCTCACCTTATCTCAAATGCTAAACCTAACCCTACCCCTTACACGAAACCTACATCTCACTCTAACACTAAACTTAACATTCTCCCTACCCTAACACTAACCCTCACACTAACCCTCAGCTTAACCCTTACCCTAACCCTAAACCTATCCCTAACCCTAAACATCACCTTAACCCTAACGCTAACCCTAACCCTCAACCTCACCCTAGCCCTCACCATAACCCTCAACCTAACCCCAACCCTCAACCTAAACCTAACACTTACCCTAACCCAAACCCTCACCCTCAACCTAACCCTCACCCTAAACCTAACCATACCACTAAACAAAACCCTCAGCCTAAATCTCACCCTAGCCCTAACCCTAATCCTACCCCTCACCCTACCCCTCACCCTAAACCTCACCCTCACCCTAACCCTCACCTGAACTCTTACACTCACCCTAACCCTCACCCTATCCCTAACACTAAACCCTCACCCTAACCCTCACCCTAACCCTCACTCCAACCCTAACCCTAAACCTAACACTTACCCTCACCCTAACTCTCACCCTTACCCTCACCCTAACTCTAACCCTAACCCTTAACCTCCTCCTAACTCTAAACCTAACCCTTAACCTAAACCTCACACTATCCCTAACCCTCACCCTAAACCTAACCCTACCTCTTACCCTAATCCTCATCCTATTCCTAACTCTAAACCTAACCCTCACCCAAATCCTCATTCTCACCCTCACCCTCATCCTCAACCTAACCCTAACCCTAACCATAGTCCTAATGCTAACCCTCACCCTAACTCTAACCCTAACCTTCACACTCACCCACACCCTAACCCTAAACCTAACCCTAACATTCACCCTAACCCTAACCCCAACCCTCACCCTAATTCACACCCTAACCCTAACCCTAACCCTAAACCTCACCCTCACCCTAAACCTCACCCTCACACTTACCCTAATCCCAACCCTAAGTCTAAACCTTAACCTAACCCTCACACTAATCCTAACCCTCACCCAAACCATAACCAAACCCTCACGCTAATACTCATCCTATCCCTAACCCTAATATTGACCCTCACCCTAACCCTAAACCTAACCCTAACCCTAAACCTAACCCTCAAATTTACGTAAGCGAAAACCTCACCCTCAACCTCACCCACACCCTAACCCTCACCCTCACCCTAGCCCTCACCCTAACCCTCACTCTATCCCTAGCCCTAACGCTATCTCTCACTCTCACCCTAACCCTCAAACTCACCCTCACCTTAACACTAACCCTAATCCTCACCCTAGACCTTCCCCTAACCCTAATGCTAAACGTAAAGCTCATCCTCACCCTAAACCTTATGCTAACCCTATCAATCACCCTCACCCTAACCCTCACCTTAACACTTACCCTCACCCTCAACCTAACCCTAACTCTAACTCTAACTCTCACACTAACCCTAACCCTAACCCTCACCCTAACCCCATCCCTAACATTAACCCTAAACTTCAACCTAACCCTAACATTAACTCTAACCCTCACCATCACCCTAACCCAACCCCTAAGCCTAAACCTAACCCTAACCCTCAGCATAACCCTCACCCTAACACTAATGCTAACTCTAACCCTCACCCTCACCCGAAGCCTCACCCTAACAATTACCCTGACCTTAATCCTAACTCTAATCCTGACCTTAAACCTCACAAAAAACCTATCTCTCAGCCTACCCCTAACCCTAACATTCACCCTAACCCTAAACCTAACCCTAACCCTCACCGTAAACTTTTCCCTAACCCTAAACCTAAACCTAACCCTAAACCTCACAATATCCCTAAGCCTAACCCTAACCGTCACACTCACCCTAAGCATCACCCTTATCCTAACCCTCACCCTCATTCTAATCCTCACCCTAATCCTAACCCTAACCCTCAACTTAACCCTAACCCTGACATTAACCCTAACCCTCACACTAAACCTCAACCTAACCCTAAACCTACTTCTAACACTAAACCTCACCCTAAACCTCACACTTAACTTACACCTCACCCTCACCCTAACACTCACACTAGCCCTTACCCTCACGTTAACCCTAACACTAAACCTAACCCTAAGCCTCACACTAAACCTATCCCTCACTTTACCCCTAACCCTAACATTCACCCTAACCCAAACCCTAACCCTCACTGTACATTTTACCCTAACCCTAACCCTATCCCTAACCCCAATTCTCACCCTAACCCTAACCTCACCCTCACCCTCACCTTAGCCCTCACTCTAACCCTCAATCTAACCCTAACCCTCACTTAACCCTAACCCCTACCCTAACACTAAGCCTCACCCTCACCCTAACCCACACCCTAACCCTAACCCTAACACTAACCAAAACCCTCACCCTAACCTCACCCTAACCCTAACCCTCACCCTAATCCTCACCCTCACACTAAACCTCATCTTAACCCTAACACTAACCCTCAACCTAACCCTAACCCTCACCTGAACTCTTACCCTCACCCTAACCCTCACCCTAACTCTCATCCTAACCCTCACCCTAATACTTACTCTAACCCTAACCCTAAACCTCACACTAACCCTCACCCAAACCGTAACACTTACCCTAACACTAACCCTCACACTCACCCTAAACCACACCCTAGACCTAACCCTAATACTAACAAAAACCCTCAAAGTTACCCTCACCCTAACTCCAACCCTCACCCTACCCCTAACCCTAAACCTAACCCTAACACTCATCCTCACCCTAAACCTCCCCCGAACACTTACCCTCACCCTAACCCTCACCCTAAACCTAACCCTAACCTCACCCTATCCCTCACCCTAACCCTAACCCTAACCCTCACCCTCACTCTAACCCTCACTCTAAACCTTACCCTCACCCTAGCCCTAACCGTAAACCTCACCGTAACCTTCACCCTAAACTTAACCCTAAACCTAACCCTAAAACTCACCCTAACCCTCCCCTTAACCCTAACCCAAACCCTAATCCTCACCCTCACACTAAACCTAACCCTAATCCTTACCCTCACCCTAACCATAACCCTAACCCACACAGTAATCCTAACTCTCACCCTAACCCTAACCCTATCCCTCCCTGTAACCCTCACCTAACACTAAACCTAAACCTAAACCTCACACTAACCCTAACCCTAACCCTCATGCTCACCCAAAACTTCAACCTCACCATCACCCTCACCCTAACCCTAAACCTCACCAAAACCCTAACCCTCACGAGAACCCGAACCATCACCCTCAGCCTCACCCTCACCCTAAACATCACACGAACCCTTAGCCTCACCCTAACCCTAAACCTAACACTCAGCCTAAATCGAACGGTCACCCTAACCCAAAACCTCACCCTAATCCTCAAACTAACCCTAACGCTAAACATTACCCTAACCCTAACCCTCACCCTCACCATCACCCTAAACTTAACTCTAACCATCACCCTCACCCTAATCCTTAACCTCACCCTAACGCTAACCCTTACCCTTACTTTAACCATCACCCTAATCCTAACATTCACCCTAATCCTAATGCTACCCCTTACCCTAACCCTCATCCTAACCCTAACCCTAACCCTAACCCTCACCCTAACACTAACCCTAACCCTACCCCAACCCTCAAAAACACCCTAACCTTCACCCTAACCCTAATGCAAACCAGAACCCTAAACCTCACCCTAACCCTAACCCTAACCCTAAACCTCACACTAACCCTAACCATCACTCTAAACCTAAACTTCATCTTATCCCTGACCCTCCCCCTAATTCTCACCCTAACCCTAATCTTAACACTTACCTATCCGAAACCCTCACCCTCAACCTCACCCTCACCCTAACCCTCAACATCACATTAGACCTCACGATAAACCTTACCCTAAACCTAAAAATAACCCTCACACTAACCCGCACCGTCACCCTAAACCTAACCCTAAGCCTTAAACTTACCCTAACCCTAACTCTAACCCTAACACTAACCCTAACCCTCATCCTAACCCTAGCACTCACCCTCACACTAAACCTCACCCTAAACCTTACCCTCACTCTAACCTAACCCTAAATCTAACCCTCAAAATAACCCTAACCCTCATCCTAACCCTAACTCTAACACTTACCCACAACCTAACCCTAACCCTAACCCTAAACCTAAACCTAACCTTAACCTAACTCTAACCCTAACACTAATCCTCACACTAACACTCACCCTAGCCGTAACCCTAACCTTCCCGCTCACCCTAACCCTCACACTAACCCTAACCCTCACCATAAACCTAAACCTAACCCTCACCTTCACCCTCAAACTCACCCTCAGCCTAACCCTAACGCTAACACTAATCCTAACCCTAACCCTCACCCACACCCTCACCCTAACCCTAGTCCTAACCCTCAACCTCACCCTCAGCCTCACCCTAACCCTCACCCTCACCCTAACCCTAAACCTAACCCTATTCCTATCGCTCACCCTAACCCTTATTCTAACACTAACCCTCAATCTCACCCTAACCCTCACACTAACCCTTACCCTCACCCTAACCCTAACCTCACCCTCATTCTAACCCTCACTCTAACACTTAACCACAATCTAACACTCAGCATAACCCTCACCCTAACCCTAACACTAGCACTAACACGAACACCAACTCTAACCCTCACCCTCACCCTCACCCTCAGCCTAACCTAACCCCAACCCTCACCCTCATCCTAACCCTAACGTTAATCCTAACCCTCACCCTCACCCTAACCCTCTCACCAACCCTAACCCTCACCCTAACCCAAACCCTCACCCTAACCCTATTCCTAACCCTAATCCTCACTTCACCCTAATCGTCACCCTAACCGTTACAGTCACCCTCACCCTAACAATCACACTAACAATAACCCTCACCCTCACCCCAACCCTAACACTCACCCTCACCCTCAACCTCAGCCTAACAAAAACCATAACCCTAAACCTCACCCTCAACCTCACCCTAACCCTTAACCAAACCCTTACCCACACCCTAACCCTCACCCTATCGCTAATGCTAACCTTAAACTTCACCCTCACCCTAACCCTTACCCTCACCTTAACCCTAACCCTAATCCTAACCCGAATCCTCACACTAAATCTAACCTTAACCCTATCCCTCAGCCTAACCCTCACCCAAATCATAACACTAATCCTCTCCCTATCCCTAATCCTAAACCTAACCCTAACCCTCACCCTCACCACTAACCCTAACCCTAACCATCACCCTCACCCTAACCCTCACACTAACCCTAACACTAACCAAAACCCTCATCCTAACACTCACCCTCACCCTAACACTAACCCTCAACCTATTACTCACAATAATCCTAACCCTATCCCTCACCCTCACTCTAACCCTCACTTTAAACCTAACCCACACCCTTGCCCTAAACCTAACGCTCACCGAAACCCTCACCCTAAACTTAACCCTAAACCTAACCCTAACCCTGACCCTCACCCTCCCCATAACCCTAACCCTAACCCTAATCCTCACCCTCACACTAAACCTAACCCTAATCCTTACCCTCACCCTAACCATAACCCTAACCCACACAGTAATCCTAACTCTCACCCTAACCCTATCCCTCCCTGTAACACTCACCTAACACTAACCCTAAACCTAAACCTCAACCTAACCCTACCCCTACCCCTACCCCTCATGCTCACCCTAAACTTCAACCTCAACATCACCCTCACCCTAACCCTAACCCTCACCCAAACCCTAACCCTCACGAGAACCCGAACCCTCACCCTCAGCCTCACCCTCACCTTAAACATCACACTAGCCCTAAGCCTCACCCTAACCCTAAACCTAACACTCAGCCTAAACCGAACGGTCACCCTAACCGAAAACCTCACCCTAATCCTCAAACTAACCCAAAAGCTAACCATTTCCCTAACCCTAACCCTCACCCTCACCATCATCCTAAACCTAACACTAACCCTCACCCTCACCCTAATCCTTAACTTCACCCTAACCCTAACCCTTAACCTTACTCTAACCGTCACCCTAATTCTACTATTCACCCTAACCCTAACCCTACCTCTTACCCTAACCCTCATCCTAACCCTAACCCTAACCCTAACCATCACCCTAACACTAACTCTAAACCTACACCTAATCGTCAAAAACACCCTATCCCTCACCCTAACCCTAATGCAAACCGAACCCTAAACCTCACCCTAATCCTAACCCTCACCCTTAACCTCACACTAACTCTAACCATCACTCTAACCCTAAACTTCATCCTATCCCTGATCCTCCCCCTAATCCTCCCCCTAACCCTAACCTTAACCCTTACCTAACCGAAACGCTCACCCTAACCGTCACCCTCAACAAAACCCTCAACCTCACATTAGACCTCACCATAAACTTTATGCTAAACCAAACAATAACCCTCACACTAACCCTCACAGTCACCCTAAACCTAACCCTAAGCCTTACCCTCAACCTAACCCTAACCCTAACTCTAACCCTCACACTAATCCTAACCCTCATCCTAACCCTAACCATCACCCTCACCCTAAACCGCACCCTAATCCTTACCCTCAACATAACCATAACCCTGACTCTAACCCTCAAACTAACCCTAACCTTCATCCTAACCCTCACTCTAACACTTACCCACAACCTAACCATAACCCTAAACCTCTCCCTAACCCTAACCCTAACCCTAACACTAACACTAACCATAACCCTTACTTCACCCTAATCATCACCCTAACCGTTACAATCACCCTCACCCTAAAAATCACACTAACCCTAATCCTCACCCTAACCACAACCCTACCACTCACTCTCACCCTCACCTTCAGCCTAACAAATATCCTAACCCTAAATGTCACCCTCACCCTCACCCTAACACTAACCCTAACCATCATCCTAACCCTAACCCTAACCCTCACCGTCATCCTCAGCCTAACCCTAACCCTAACCCTAAAGCTAAACCTAACCCTCACCCTCACTCTTACCCTAACCTTACTCCTCACCCTAAACATCATCCTCACTCTAACCCAAACACTAACCCTAAACCTCACCCTCACCTTCAGCCTAACCCTAACCCTAACCCTCACCCTCACCCTAAACCTCAACCTAACCCTAATACTCACAATAACACTTAACATCACCCTAATCCTAATATTAACCCTAACCCTCACCCTATCCTTCATCCTAATCCTAACCCTAACCCTAACCCTAACCTCACCCTAATGCTAACTCTAATCCTCACCCTCACTCTAGCTCTCAACCTAACCCTAATCTTAAACCTAAACCTCACCCTCAGTCTCACCTTAATCCTAACACCCTAACCCTCACCCTCACACTTATCCTCGGCCTAAGCCTAAGCCTTAGCCTAAGACACCCTAAGCCTCACATTCACGTTCACCCTACCCCTAACCATAACACTAACCCTTACCCTAAACCTCACACTAACTCTTACCTTACGCTAACTGTAACTTCTACCTAACCCTAACCCTAACCCTCAACTTCACCCTAGCCCTCCGCCTAACACTAAGCCGAACCCTAACACTAACCCTAACCATAAATCTCACCCTAACCCTCACCCTAACCCTAACCCTCACCCTCACGCTAGTCCATACACTAACTCTAAGCCTAAGCCTAACCCTCAACCTAAACCTCACTCTAACCCTAACCCAAACCCACAACCTAAACCTAACCCTCACCCTGACCCTCACCCTAACTGTAATCCTAAGCCTAACCCTAAACCTAATCCTCAAACTCACCCTCACCTTAACCCTATTCCTAATCCTAACCCTAGCCCTAACCCTCACCCTAAACCTCACACTAACACTACCTCTAACACTAACCCTCACCATAAACCTCACCCTCAGCCTGACCCTCACCACAAACTTAACCCTAACCATAAAAATAACAATAACCCTAAAACTAACCCTAACCCTAACACTCACTGTAAACCTAACCCTAACCCTAACCATAACCCTAAACCTTACCCTAACCCTAACCCTAACCCTAACCCTAATCATCACCCTCACCCTCACCCTAACCCAAACCCTAACCCTAACCCTCACCCTAACCCTAACCCTAACCCTAAACCTACCCTAACCCTAACCATAAACCTAAACCTAACCCTAACCCTGAACCTCATCCTAATCCTCACCCTACCCCTAACCCTAACCCTCACACTAACCCTCACCCTCATGCTCGGCCTAAGCCTAACCCTAACCCTAACCCTAACCCTCACCCTAACCCTCACCCTAACCCTAACCCTAACAATAATCCTAACTCTAACCTTAAACCTCACCCTAACCCTAACCCTATCCCTAACCCTAACTCTCACCCTCACAGTAACTTTAAACCTAATCCTAATCCTACCAATAACCTTAACCCTAACCCTAACACTCAACATATCCATAACCCTCACTCTAACCCTAACCCGAACACTAACCCGAACCCTCACTCTCACCCTTAGGCTCGGCCTAAACCTAAGCCTAAGCCTAAGACTAACCCTTACCCTCACACTCAACCTCACACTAACGCTAACAGTAACACTCACCCTAACCCTAACCCTCACCCTCACCCTAACCCTCCGCCTAACACTAACCCCAACCCTAACCCTAATACTAACCCTAAACCTAACCCTCACACTAAACCTCACCCTAACCCTCACCCTCACCCAAGCCCATAACCTAACCCTAAGCCTAATCCTAACCCTCACCCTAAACCTCACTCTAACCCTAACCCCAACCCTCACCCTAACCCTAACCCTCACCCTCACCCTCTGCATAACTCTAATCCTATCACCAACCCTAACCCTCACCTTAAACCTCACCTTAACGCTAACCCCAACACTAACCCTAACCCTAAACCTAACCATAAACCTCACTCTCAGCCTCACCCTCACTGCAAACTTAACTCTAACCATAACACTAACAATAACCATAACGCTAACCCTAACCATAAGCCTAACCATCACTGTAACCCTACCCTTAACCCTAATCCTAACCGTAACCCTAAACCTTACCCTAACCCTAACCCTAACTCTAACCCTAATTCTCACCCTCAACCTCACCCTAAACCAAACCCTAACCCTAACCCTCACCATAACCCTAACCCAAACCCTAAACCTAACCCTAACCCTAACCCAAAACCTAAACCTTACCCTAACCCTACACCTAACCCATACCCTAAACTTCATCGGAACCCTCACCCTAACCCTAAACCTCACACTAAACCTAACCCTAACCCTCACCTTCATGCTCGGCCAAAGCATATGCCTAAGCTTAAGCCTAAACCTAACCCTAACCCTAACCCTCACCCTAACCCTAACCCTAAAAATAACCCTAACCCTCACCCTGTCCATAACCCTCACCCTAATCCTAACCCTCACACTCACCCTTAGGCTCGGAATAAGCCTAAGCCTAAGACTAAGAGTAACCCTTACCCTCACACTCACCCTAACCCTAACAGTAACACACACCCTCACACTAACCCTCACACTAACCCTCACCCTAACACTAACACTAACCCTAAACCTCACCCAAACCCTAACCCTAACCCTCACCCTCACCCTCTGCCTAACACTAAGCCTATCCCTAACCCCAACCCTAACCCTAACACTAACCCCAATCCTAACCCTCACCCTAACCCTCATTCGAACCTTGACCCTAAACCTCACCCTCACCCTAGCCCATACCCTAACCCTAAACCTAATCCTAAACTTCACCCTAAACCTCACTCTAACCCTAACAGCAACCCTCACCCTAACCCTAACCCTAAACCTCACCATCAACATAACTCTAATCCTAACCCTAACCCTAAACCTAATCCTCACACTCACCCTCACCTTAACCCTAATCCTAATCCTAACCCTAACACTCACCCCAACCCTAAACCTCACCCTAAACCTAACCCTAACACTAACCCTAAGCCTAACTCTAACCCTAAACCTCACCCTAACCCTAAACCTCACCCTAACACTTACCTTCACCCTAAAACTAACCTTAACCCGAACACTAACCCTCACACTAACCCTAACCATCACCCTAAACTTAAAACTCACCCTAACCCTAACCCTAACCCTCAACATAGCCCTAACCCTAACCTTTACCCTAACCCTAACACTCATCCTAACCCTAATCCTCACACTCACCCTCAAGCTGGGCCAAAGCCTAAGCATAAGTCTAAGACTAACCTCATCCTAACCCTAAACGTAACCCTATCCCTAAACCTAACCCTCACACTAACCCTCACCCTAAAACTAAAACTAACTCTAACCATAAACCTCATGCTCAGCCTCACCTTCACCGTAAACTTAACCCTAAACATAACACTAAGTATTACCCTAACCCTAACCTTAATCCTCACCATAACCCTAAACCTAACCCTAACACTAACCCTAACCAAGACCCTAACCCTAAACCTCACCCTCACCCTAGGCCTCACCCTAACCCTAACTCTCATCCTCACCCTAAACCTCACACTAACCCTAACATTAATGCTCAATCTAACCCTCACACTCAACCTAACCCTAAACCTAACCCTCACCCTAACCCTAACCTTCACCATTACCATAAAACTCACCCTCAGCCTAACCCTCACCTTTACCCTTACTGTCCCCTCACCCTAACCCTAACCCTCACACTCAACGTAACCCTAACCATAACCCTAAACATCACCCTAACGCTAACCTTAACCCTCACCCTCACTCTAGCCCTCACACTAACCTTAAACCTAACTCTAACCCTAAACTTGCTCCTAAGCCTCACCCTAACCCTAAAACCCTAAACCTCATCCTAACCCTAACCCTCTCCCTCACACTCATGCGCGACCTAAGCCTAAGACTAAGCCTAAGACTAACCTTAACCCTCACACTCAACCTAATCCTCACCGTAACCCTGAAACTAATCTCACCCTCACCCTAGCCCATACTCTAAGCCTAAGCCTAAGCCTAACCCTCACCCTAACCCTCACCCTCACCCTAAGTCTAATCTTAACCCTAACCTTCACACTCACCCTCACACTAACCCTAACTGTAACACTAACCCTAACCCTAACACTAAACCTCACCCTAATGATAACTCTAACCCTAAACCTCATCCTCACCCTAACCCTAAAAATCACTCTCACTCTAACCCTCCACCTAACACTAAGCCTATCCCTAACCCCAACCCTAACCCTAACATTAACACTTAACCTATACCTCAAACTAACCTTCACCCTAACCCTGACCCTAAACCTCACTCTAACCTTAGCCCATAATCTAACCCTAAGCCTAATCCTAAACCTCACCCTAACCCTCACTCTAACCCTAAACCCGACCCGAATCTAATGCTAACCCTCACCCTCACCCTCACCCACAGCCTAAACCTAAGCCTAACAGTAACCCTAACCCTAAACCTTACACTCACCCTAAACCTAAGCCTAACCCTAACACTAACCCTAAACCTAACCCTCACCCTAAAGCTAACTCTAACCCTAATCCTCACCCTAACCCTAACCCTAACCCTAAACGTCACTCTCACAGTCACTTTAAACCTAACCCTAATCCTAACAATAACCCTAACCCTAACCCTAACCCTCACCCTTTCCATAACCCTCACCCTCAACCTAACCCTCACCCTAACCCTAACCCTTACCCTCACCCTTTGGCTCAGAATAAGCCTAAGCCTAAGACTAAGTCTAACCCTTACCCTCACACTCACCCTTACCCTAACCCTAATACTAACACTCAACCTAAATCTAATATTCACACTAACCCTCACTCTAACACTAACACTAAACCTAAACCTCACCCAAACCCTAAACCTAACCCTCACCCTCACCCTCACCCTCCGCCTAACATTAAGCCTATCCCTAACCCCAACCTAACCCTAACCCTAACCCTAAACCTAATCCTAACCCTCCCCATAACCCTAACCATAACACTCACCCTAACACTAACCCTCACCCTCACCCTAGCCCATACTCTAAACCTAAGCCTAAGCCTAACCCTCACCCTAACGCTCACACTCACCCTAAGTCTATTCCTAAACGTAACCCTCAGACTCACCCTCACCCTAACCCTAACTGTGACATTAACCCTAACACTAACACTAATCCTCACCCTAATGCTTACTCTGAACCTAAACCTCATCCTCATCCTAACCCTAACCCTCACCCTCACCGTCACCCTCCGCCTAACACTAAGCCTATCCCTAATCCAAACCCTAACACTAACACTAACCCTAAACCTAACCCTCAACCTAACCCTGACCCTAACCCTCACCCTCACCATAGCCCATACCCTAACCCTAAGCCTAATCCTAACCCTCACCCTAACCCTCACTCTAAACCTAACCCCAAACCTAACCTAACCCTAACCCTCACCCTCACCCTCACCCTCAGCCTAAACCTAAGCCTAACAGTAACCCTAACCCTAAAACTCACACTCACACTAAACCTCCCCCTTACGCTAACCCTAACACTAACCCTAACCCTAACTCTCACCATAACCCTAACAAAACCTAAACCTCACCCTAAACCTAACCCTCAACCTCAACCTCAAGCTGGGCCTAAGCCTACGCATAAGCCTAAGACTAACCCTAAACCTCACACTCACCCTCACCCTAACTGTAAACGTAACCCTAACCCTAACCCTAACCTTCACACTCACCCTCACCCTAATGCTAACCCTAACCCTAACCCTAACCAAAACCGTCACTCTCAGCATCAACTTCATCGCAAACTTAACCCTAACCATAACACTAACAATAAACCTGACCCTAACCCTAACCCTCACCATAACCCTAAACATAACCTTAACACTAACCCTCACCATAACCCTAACCCTAATCTTTACCCTCACCCTCACCCGAACCCAAACCCTAAACCTCACCCTCACCCTAAACCTAACCGTATCCCTAAACCTAACCCTAACCCTAATCCTAACCCTAAAACTAACCCTAACCGTAATCCTAACCCTAAATCTCATCCTACTGCTCACCCTAACCCTAACCCTAACCCTCACCCTAATCCTAACCCTAACACTCACCCTCATGCTCCGCCTAAGCCTAAGCCTAACCATAGCCAAAACCCTAACCCTCACCCTAACCATAAACCTAATTCTAACACTAACTCTATCCCTAAACCTCACCCTCACCCTAACCCTAACTCTAAACCTAACCCTCAACCTAGTACTCATCCTAACCCTAAACCTAACCCTCATCTTCACCCTCAACTTCACCCTCACCCTAACCCTAAACCTAACCCTAACAATAAACCTAACCCTAACCCAAACCCTATTCATAACCCTCACCCTCACCCTAAGGCTAACCCTAAACATAACACTAACCCTCACCCTCACCCAAACCCTAACCCTCAACTTCACCCTAACCCTAACCCTAAAACTCACCCTCACTCTAACCATCACCCTAACACTCAAGATTACCCTAACCCTCACTCTCATCCTAAACCTCACACTAACCCTCAACCTACCCCTAACATGAACCCTTACCCCTAGCCTAACGCTATCACCAACCCTCACCATAACCCTCACCCTCAACCTATCCCTAACCATAACACTAACCCTAACCCTAACCCTCACACTAACCCTTAAGCTCACCCTAACCCTAACCCTAATCCTCACCCTCACACTAACCCTCACTCTAATCATAACTCTAACCCTAAACCTATCCCTAACTCTAACCACCACCCTAACCCTAACCCTAACCCAAACCCTACCCCTCACCCTAATCCTTACCCCTACGCTACCACTAAACCTAACCCTCACAATAACCCTCACCCTAACCCTAACCCTAACCCTAAACGTCAACCTAACCCTCACACTCAACCTCACCCAAACCGAAACCCTAACCGTTACCCTAACCCTAAACCTAACCGTAACACTCACCCTTATCTTAACCCTCACCCTCAGCCTAAACCTCACCTTAACCATTACCATCATCATCACCCTAACCCTAAATCTCATCCTAAACCTCACCCTAACCATAACACTAACCATCACCCTAAACCTAATCCTCACCCCCACCCTCACCCTCAGCCTAACCCTAAGCCTAACCCTAAACCAAAACCTAAACCTAACCCTCACCCTCACCCTAACCCTAATCCTAACTGTAACCCTCACACTAATCCTAACCCTCAACCTCACCTTAACCATAACCCTCATCCTAACCCTCACCCTATCCCTCACCCTAACCCTAAACCACAGCCTAACCCTCACCATCACTGTGACCCTAACCCTAATCCAAACCCTCACCCTAACCCTAACCCTAAACCTAACCCTACCCTTAACCTTAACCCTTACCCCTACCCTACCCCTAAACCTAACGCTCACAATAACACTCACCCTAACCCTAACCCTAACCCTGAATGTCAACCTAACCCTCACCCTCAACCTCACCCGAACTGAAACCCTAACCCTTACTCTAACCCTAAACCTATCCCTAACACTCACCCTTATCTTAACCCTCACCCTCAGTCTAAACCTCACCTTAACCATTACCACCATCCTCACCCTAACCCTAAATCTCATCCTAAACCTCAGCCTAACTTTAACCCTAACTATAACCCTAAACCTAATCTTCACCCCCACCCTCACCGTCAGCTTAACCCTAAGGCTAAGCCTAAGCCTAACCCTAACCCTAACCCTCACACTCACCCTCCTCCTAACCCTAATCCTAACGCTAACCCTAACCCTGAACCTAAACCTAAACCTAACCCTCGCCCTCAGCCTAACCCTAATCCTAACCCTAACCCTCACACTAATCCTAACCCTCAACCTCACTGTAACCATAACCCTCATCCTAACCCTCACCCTATCCCTCACCCTAACCTTAAACCTCAGCCTAACCCTCAGCCTCACTGTGACCCTAACCATAATCCAAACCCTCAACCTAACCCTAACCCTAACCCTAACCCTAAACCTCACCCTAACCCTAATCCTAACCCTCACCCTCATCCTCACCCTCATTGTAAAATTAACCCTAACCATAAAACTAACAATAACCCTAAACCTAAACCTGATCCTAACCCTCACCCTCACCCTAACCCTAACACTAACCCTTACCCTAACCCTAACCCTCACCCTCAACGTAACCCTAACCATAAACCCTAAACCTCACACTAACGTTAACCCTAACCCTCACCCTCAATCTAGACCTCACCCTAACCCTAATCCTAACCCTAAACCTCATCCTAACACTCAACCTAACCCTAAAATACTAACTCTCATCCTAACCCTAACCTCTCCCTCACACTCATGCTCGGCCTAAGCCTAAGCCTAAACCTAAGACTAAACATAACCCTCACACTCACCCTAACCCTCACCCTAACACTAACACTAACCCTCAACCTCACCCTAGCCCATACTCTAACCCTAAGACTAAGCCTAACCCTCATGCTAACCCTCTCCCTCACCCTAACTCTAATCCTAACCCTGAACCTCACACTCACCCTCACCCTAACCCTAACTGTGACACTAACCCTAACCCTAACACTAACCCTCACCCTAAAGCTAACTCTAAACCTAAACTTCATCCTCACCCTAACCCTAACACTCACCCTCACCCTCACCCTCCGCCGAACACTAAGCCTATCCCTAACACTAACATTAACCCGAAACCTAACCCTCACACTAACCCTCACCCTAACCCTGAACCTAACCCTCACCCTCAACCTAGCCCATACCCTAAACCTAAGCCTATTCCTAAACCTCACCCTAACCCTCACTCTAACCCTAACCCCATCCCTCACCCTAAACCTAACCATCACTCTCACCCTCACCCTCAGCCTAAATCTAAGCCTAACAGTAACCCTAACCCTAAACCTCACACTCACCCTAAACCTTACCCTAACACCAACCCTAACACTAACCCTAACCCTAACCCTCACCCTAACCCTAACTCTAACCCTAATCTTCACCCTAAGCCTATCCCTCACCCTCACCTTCAAGCTGGGCCTAAGCCTAAGCATAAGCCTAAAACTAAATCTAACCCTCACACTCACCGTCACCCTAACTCTAAACGTAACCCAAACCCTCGCACTAACCCTCAACCTAACACTAAACCTAACTCTAACCCTATCCATAACAATAACCCTCACCCTCAGCCTCACGCTCACCGCAAACTTAACCCTAACCATAACACTAACAATAACCCTAATCCTCACCATAACCCTAACCCTAAACCTAACCCTAACCCGAACCCTAGACCTAATCCTTACCCTCACCCTCACCCTAAACCAAACCCTAACCCTAACCCTCACCCTAACCCTAACCTTAACCCTAAACCTAACCCTAACCCTAATCCTAACCCTAAACCTAATCCTAACCATAACTTTAACCCTAAATCTTATCCTAACCCACACCCTTACCCTAACCCTACCCCTCACCCTAACCCTAACCTTAACCCTCACCCTCATGCTCGGCCGAAGCCTAAGCCTAAGCCTAACCATAACCCTAACCCTAACCTTCACCCTAACCATAAACCTAACACTAACCCTAACTCTAACCCTAAACCTCACCCTCACCCTAACTCTAACTCTAACCCTAACCCTAAACCTAAACCTCACCCTAACCATAACCCTAACCGTCACCCTCACACTCACTGAAAATGTAACCCTAACCCTAATCCTAACAATAACCCTAACCCTTACCCTAACCCTCACCCTATCCATAACCCTCACCCTACCACTAACCCTCAACTTAACACTAACCCTAACCCTAAAACTAACCCTCACACTGACCCTGAACATCAAACTAACCCTAAACCTCACCCTAAACCTAACCCTAAACCTCCCCCTCACCCTAGCCCTCACCGTAACCCTAATCTTCATCCTCACCCTAAATCTCACACTAATCCTAACACTAATCCTCAATCTAACCCTCCTCTTCCCCCTAAACCTAACCCTAACCCGCACCCTCACCCTCACCCTAACCCTAACCTTCACCATTACCATAACACTCACACTCAGCCTAACCCTCACCTTTACCCCTACTGTCCCCCTCACCCTAACCCTCACCCTAACCCTCATCCTCATCCTAACCCTCACCCTAACCCTAACCCTAACCCTCACCCTCAATGTAACCCTAACCCTAACCCTAAACTCACCCTAATGCTAACCCTAACACTCACCCTCACTCTAGCCCTCACCCTAACCCTATTCCTAACGCTAAAACTCATCCTAACCCTCACCCTAACCCTCACCCTCACCCTAGTCCATAACCTAACCCTAAGCCAAAGCCTACCCCTCACACTAACCCTCACTCTAACCCTAACCCAAAGCCACACCCTAACCCTAACCCTCACCCTAACCCTAACTCAAATCCTAAGCCAAACCATAACCCTAATCCTCAAACTCACCCTCACCTTAACCCTAATTCTAATCCTAAACCTAACCCTAACCCTAAACCTAAGCCTTACCCTCACCCTCACCCTAACTCAAACCCTAATCCTAACCCTCACCCTAACCCTAAACTTAACCCTAAACCTAACCCTAACCCTAATCCTAACCCTAAACCAAACCCTAACCGTAACCTTTACCCTAAATCTCATCCTACCCGTCACCCTAACCCTAACCCTAACCCTCACCCTAACCCTAACCCTAACCCTCACCCTCATGCTTGGCCTAAGCCTAACCCTAACCCTAACCCTAACCCTAACCCTAACCCTAAACCTCACCCTCACCCTAACCCTAAACCTAAACCTGATCCTAAACCCAAACTTAACCCTCACCCTTACCCTCACCGTAAAGTAACCCTAACCCTAACCCTAACAATAACCCTCACCCTAATCCTAACACTCAACCTAACCATAACCCTCATCCTAACCCTAAACCTCACCATAACACGAACCCTAACCCCAACACTAACGCTCACACTAACCCTAACCATCACCCTATCCCTAATCCTCACCCTAACACTAACCCTAAACTTCACCCTCACCCTAGCCCTCACACTAACCCTAACCCTCATCCTCACCCTAAACCTCACACTAACCCTAACACTAATCCTCAATCTAACCCTAACACTAAACCTTACCCTAACCCTCATCCAAACCCTAACCCTCATGCTTACCGTAACCCTCACCCTCAGCCTAACCTACAACTTCACCCTTTCCCTCAGCCTAACCCTAAGCCTAACCCTAACCATAACGCTAAGGCTCACACTCACCCTCACCCTCACACTAATCCTAAAGCTAACCCTATCCCTAACTCTAAACTTCACCCTAAACCTAACCCTCACCCTAACCTCACCCTAACACTTATCCTAACCTACACACTAATCCTAACCATCACACTTAGGGGAACACTCACCCTCAGCCTAACCCTGATCTTTACTCTTACCGTCCGCTCATCCTAACCCTCACCCTAACCCTAAACCTCATCCTAACACTCACTCTAACCCTAACCCTATCCATCACCCTAACATTAACCCTCATCCTCACCTTCACCTTCACCCTAACCCTAAGCCTAAGACTAACCCTAACCCTCACCCGCACACTAGCCCTAACCCTAAACCTAAGCCTAACCCTAACCCTCATCTTAAAACTCACCCTTACCCTAACCCTAACCATCACTCAAAACCTATTCCTAACCCCCACCCACACCCTCAGCCTAACCCTAATCCTAAGCCTAAGCCTAACCCTAACCCTCATCCTCACCCTAGCCCGCACCCTAACCCTAATCCAAACCATAACCCTCACCCTAACCCTCACCCTAAACCTAACCCTAAACCTCACAATAAACCTAACCCTAACCCTCAACCTAACCCAAACCCTCACCTTTACCGTAACCCTAACCCTAAACCTCACCCTAAAACTAAACCTCACCCTAACCCTAAACCTCACCCTAAACCTAACCCTAACCTTAACCCTCACCCTAGCCCTCATCTTAACCCGAATCCTAACCCTATACCACATTCTAACCCTCACCCTAACCCTAAACCTAACCCTCACCCTAACCATAACCCTCATCCTCACCCTCAGCCTAAACCTAAGCCTAAGCCTAACCCTAACCCTAAACCTCACATTCAACCTCACCCTACCCTTAATCCTAAATCTAACCCTATCCCTAACCCTAACCTTCACCCTCTCCCTAGCCCTAAACCTAAACCTAATCCTAACCATAACCCTAATCCTAACCTTCACCCTAACCCTAACCCTAACCATCACCCAAAACCTATTTCTCACGCCCAACCTCACCCTCAGCCTAACCCTAAGCCTAACCCTAACCCTAACCTTAACACTCACCCTCACCCTACCCTGCACCCTAAACCTAATCCAAACCATAAACCTCACCCTCAACCTAAACCTAAACCTCACCCTCAACCTCAGCCTAAACCTCGGCCTACCCCTAACCCTAACACTAACCCTCACACTCACCCTCACCCTAACCCTAATGACAGCCCTAAACCTAACCATCAACCTAACCCTAATCCTCACCCTAACCCTAAACCTAACACTGACCCTAAACCTAACCCTCAACCTAACCCTAAATCTAAACCTAAACCTCAACTTCATCTTAAGCCTATCCCTAACCCTAACCCTAAACCTCACCCTAAACATAACCCTAAACGTCACCTTCATCCTAACCCTCATCCTAATCCTCACCCTAACCCTAACCCTAACCATCACCTTAACCCAAACCCTCAACCTCAACCTCACCCACAGCCTAACCCTAAGCCTAAACATAAACCTAACCCTAACCCACACACTCACCCTCACCCTAACCGTAATCCTAATCTTAAACCTAAGAATAACCCTAACCCTAACATTAACCCTCACCCCAAACATAACCCTCACCCTAAACCTAATCCTCACCGTAACACTTACCCTCACCCTAACACTAACCCTTACTCTAACACTAACCCTCACACTAACCCTAGCCCTCACCCTAACCCTAAACCTCACCCTAATCCTAACCCTAAAATTCACCCTCACCCAAGCCCTCACCCTAACCCTAATTCTAAACCTAACCCTCAACCTAACGATAACCCTCATCCTCACCCCAAACCTCACACTAACCCTAACCTTAATCCTCAATCTAACCCTCACCCTAACCCTAACCTGAACCCTTAACCTAACCCTCACTCTAATCCTAACCCTCACCCTTATCTTAAACCTCACCCTCAGCCTAACCCTCACCTTTACCCTTACAATCACCCTCACCCTAACCCTCACCTTTACCCTAACCCTCACCATAGCCCTCCCACAACCCTAACCCTAACCCTCAACCTCACCCTCACCCTCATCGTAATACTAACCCCATCAAAATTCATAACCCTAAAGCTCAACTTCACCCTAACTGTCACCCTAATTCTTAACCTCACACTAATACTAACCCTAACCCTAACCATAACTCTCACACTAAACCTAAACCTCACCCTATCCATAACGCAACCCATTACCCTAACTCTCACATTAACCCTAACTCTAACCCTCACCCTCACCCTCACCCTAACCCTCACCCTAATCCTAATCCTAACCCTCAGAATAACCCTCACACTAACCCTAAGTATAAACCTAGCCCTAACCCTCACCCTAACCCAAACCCTAACCCTAACCCTCACCCGTAACCTAACCCTCACTCTAAGTCTTAAACTCATCCCCACCCTAACCTCACACTTAACGGAAACCTCACCTTAACTATAAATCTAATCATCACCCTCACCGTCACCCTCATGCTAACCCTAATCCTAACACTCACCCTAACCCTAAAACTCACCCTAAACCTCACCTTAAACCTCACTCTCACCCTCACCTTCACCCTAACCCTAAACCTAACCCTCAACCTAACCCTCACCCTAAACCTAATGCTAACTCTAACACTCACCCCAAACCTCATGCTATCACTTATCCACACCACAAACCTAACCCTAACCTTAACCCTCACACTCACCCTAAATCTCACCGTAACCCTAAACCTAATCATAACCCTCACCCTCAACATAACCCTAACCATAACCCTCACCCTCACCCTAACCCTCTCCATAAACCTTACCCTCACCCTCACCATAACCCTCACACTAAACCTAACCCTCACCCTAAACCTAACCCTACCCCTCACCCTTACCCTCACCCTAAACTTAACCCGAACCCTATCCCTTACCCTAACCCTCACCCTTACTGTAACCCTCACCTTTACTCTTACCATCACGCTCATACTAACCCTCACCCTAACGCGAACCCACATCCTAACCCTCACCCTAACCCTAACCCTAACCATCACCATAACCCTAAGCCTCACCCTCACCATCACCCTCAGCCTAAACCTAACTCTAACACTAACCCTCACTCTCACCCTAGCATTCAGCCTAACCCTAATTCTAACCCTAACTCTCATCCTAAACCTCACCCTAACCTTAAGGATAAGCATCACCCTAAGACTAATCCTCACCCCCACCCTCACCCTCAGCCTAACCCTAAGCCTAAGCCTAATCCTAAACCTAACCCTCACACTCACCCTCACCCTAACCCTAATCCTAACCCTAACCATAACACTAACCCAAACCTCAACGTAACCCTCACCCTAACCCTAAAGCTAACCCTAACACTAACCCTATCCCTAACCCTCAACCTAACCCTCCCCTTCAACCTAACTCTAACCCTAAACCTCACCCTGACCCTATCCCTAATCCTAACCCTAACCCTAAACCTCACCCTAACCCTAACCCTAACGCTCACCATCAACCTCACCTAAACCTCACACTAACCCTAACCATAATCCTCAATCTAATCCTCACCCTAAACCTAAACCTAACCCTTACCCTAACCCTAATCCTAAACTTCACCCTCACCCTAAACCTAATCCTAACCCTAACCCTAACCCTCACCCTAACCTTAACCCTTACCCTTAAGGGAACCCTAACACTCATTCTAACCCTCACCCTAACCCTAATCCTAAACCTCACCCTAACACTAACCCTAACACTCTCCCTTACCCTAGCACTCACCCTAACCCTAAACCTAACCCTAATCCTCATGCTACCCATCACCCTAACCTTAACCCTAACCTTAACAATAGCCCTCAACCTAACCCTAATCCTCACGCTCACCATAACCCTAACCCTAACCCTAAACTCAAACCGAACCCTAACTCTCACACTATCCCTAACCCATCACTCAACCTAAACCTAAGCCTCACCCTTACCCTCACCCTCAGCAAAACTCTAAGCCTAACCCTAACCTTTAACCGAACCCTCACGCTCACACTACACCTTATCCTAATCCTAATCCTAACCCTAAGCCTAACCATCAACCTGACCCTAACACTCACCCTAACCCTAACACTAACCCTTACCTTAACCCTCGACCTAACTCTCCCCCTAAGGCTAAGTCTAAACATAAAGCTCAACCTAAACCTAACCCTAATCCTAACCCTAAACCTAAACCTCACCCTAACCCTAAACCTAACCCTCACCCTCACCCTTACTGTAACTCTAAACCTAACCCTAACAAAAACACTATTCCTAACCCTAAACCTAAACTTAACCCTAACCCTAACCCTAATCCAAACACTCACCCTCAACCTAACCCTAACCCTCACCCCCACCCTCACACTCAGCCTCAACCTAAGCCTAAGCCTAACCCTTAACCCTAACCCTCACACTCACCCTAACACTAAACCTAACCCTAACCCTAACCCTAACCTTCACCCTCACCCTAACCCTCACCTTAACCTTAACCCTAACATTAACCCCAAACCTAACCCACACCCTCAGATTCACCCTAAACCTAACTCTAACCCTAAACGTCATCCTGACCCTCTCCCTAACCCTAACCCTAACCCTACACCTCACCCTAACCCTAAAACTCAAACTCAATCTCAGCCTATCCCTCAACCTAACCCTAATCCTAACCATAAACCTCATCCTAAACCTCTCCATAATCCTAAGCCTAACCCTCACCCTAACCCTAACTATATCACCATCAACCTGACCCTCAGCCTAACCCTAAGCCTAACCATAAACCTAACCCTAACACACACACTCACCCTCATCCTAACCCTAAACCTAACCCTAAACCTAACCCTAACCTACACACTCACACTCACCCTATCATTAATTCTAACCCTAACCATATTCCTCCCCCTAACTCTCACCCTAACCCTAACCTACCCCTCACAAAAACTCTAACCCTAACCCTCACCCTCAGTCTCAGCCTAAGCCTAAGCCAAAACCTAACCCTAACCCTCACACTCACCCTAACTCTAAACCTAATCCTAACCCTAACCCTAACCCTTACCCTCACTCTAACCCTCACCTTAACCCTAACCCTAACACTAACCCTAACCCTAATCCTCTCCCTCAGCCTCACCCTAACCCTAACTCTAACCCTAAATCTCACCCTCACACTTACCCTGACCCTAATCCTATCCTTAAACCCTTACTTCACCCTAACCCTAAACCTAAACTTCACCCTCACCCTAGCCCTCCCCCTAAACTTAATCCTAACCTTAACCCTCATACTAACCCTCCCCCTAACCCTAACCCTAACCCTAACACTAATCCTAACCCTCACCCTCACCCTAACCCTAACTCTAATCCTAACCCTAACCCTAACCCTCACACTCACCCTCACCTTAACACTAATCCTAATCCTAACCCTATCACGAAACCTCAGCCACACACTAAACCTCACCCTAACACTTACCCAAATAGTAACCCTAACCTTAACCTAACCCTCACCATAAAACTAACTCTAAACCTAAACCTCACCCTCACCTTAACCCTGAACCTAACCCTAATTCTAAACCTCACCCTAAACCTAAACCTTATCCTAACACTTACCCTCACCCTAACACTAACACTAACCCTATCACTAACCCTCACACTAATGCTAACCATCACCCTAAACCTAAACCTCACCCTAACTCTAACCCTAAACCTCAACTTCACCTTAGCCCTCACCCTAAGCCTAACCTTCATCCTCACCCTAAACCTCACACTAACCCTAACACTAATCCTCAATTTAACCCTCACTCTCACACTAAATTCTAACCCGACCCTCACCCTTGCCATCACCCTCAACCTCAGCCTAACCCTCACCTTTACTCTTATAGTCAACCTCATCCTAACCCTCACCCTAACCCTAACCCTCATCCTAACCCTCACCCTAACTGTAACCCTAACCATCACCCTAACCCTAACCCTCGCCCTCACCTTCAGCCTCAGCATAACCCTAAGCCTAAGCCTAAACCTATCCCTAAACCTCACAGTCATTGTAGCCCTCACTCTAACTCTTATCCTAAACCTAACCCTCATCCTAACCCTAAACCTAACCATAAACTAAACCAGCACTCTAAACCTAATCCTCATCCCCACCCTCACACCTCAGCCTAACCCTAAGCCTAAGCCTAAGCCTAACCCTAACCCTCACACTCAACCTCACCCTAAACATAATCCTAACCCTAACCCTAACCCTAAACCTAAACCTCAACCTAACCCTCACCGTAAACCTAACCCTAAACCTAACCCTCACCCTGACCTTAGTCTTCACCCTAACCCTCACCCCAAACCTAACCCTCACCCTCACCCAAACCCGAACCTTAACCCTCACCCTAAGCCTACCCCTAACATTAACCCTAAACCTCACCGTAACCCTAACACTAACCCTCACAATCACCCTAGCCCTCAACCTTACCCTACTTGTAACCCTAAACCTCATCCTAACCCTCACCCTAAACCTAACCTTAACCCTCACCCTAAAACTAAACCTAATTTTCACCCTCAAACTAAACCTAACCCTAATCCTCACCATAACCCTAACCCTAAACCTAACACTCACCCTCACCCTAGCCCTCATCCTAACCCTAATCCTAACTGTAACCCTCATGCTAACACTCACACTAACCCTAACCCTAACTCTCACCCTAAACCAAGCCCTACTCCTAACCCTCAACCTATACCTAAACTTAACCCTAACCCTAAACCTCACCCTCATGATAGCCCTCACACTAACCCTAATCCTAAAACTAACCCCCATTATAACCATCACCCTAAACCTAACCCTAACCCTCTCCCTAACCCTAACCCTCACCCTCACTCTCAGCCTAACCCTAAGCCTACCTCTAACCCTAACCCGAACCCTAACCCTTACACTCACCCTCACCCAAACCCTAATCCTAAAATGAACCCTATCCCTAGCCCTAAAACTCACCCTAAATCTCAACCTAAACCTAAACCTAAAACTAATCCTAACACTAACCCTCACACTAACCCTCACCTTAAGTCAAACTCTAACCCTAAACCTCACCCCCAACCTAACCCTAATCCTCACCCTCACCCTCTCCCTCAGCCTATCCCTAAGCCTAAACCTAACCCAAAACCAAACCCTCACACTCACCCTCACCCTAAACTTCAGCCTTACCCTAAGACTAAGCCTAAGCCTAAACCTAACCCTAACCCTCACCTTAACCATAAGCCTCACCCTAACCCTAACACTCACTCTAACCCTAACCCTAACCCTCACCCTCACCAACACCCTCACCCTAACCGTAACCCTCACCTTCACCCTAAATCAAACCCTAACCCTAACCCTCACCCAAACCCTAAGCCTAACTCTAAACCTAACTCTAACCCTCACACTCACCCTCAACCTAAATTAATCCTAAACCTAAACCTATCCCTAACCCTAACCCTCACACTAACCCTCAACGTTGTGCTCACCCTAACCCTAATCCTAACCCTAAACCTCAACCTAACCCTCACCCTAACCCAAACCCTCACCCTAACAATAACTTTAAGCCTCACTTTCATGCTAGGCTTAGGCCTAAGCCTAAGCTTAAGCCTAACCCTAACACTCACCTAACCCTAACACGAACACTAACCCTTACTATAACCCTAAACCTCACCCTCACCCTAACCCTAAACCTAACACTAACTCTAAAACTCAACCTAACCCTAACCCTCACCCTCACCCTAGCCCTCAGCCTAACCCTAATCCTAACATTAATCCTCATCCTAAACCTCACCCTAACCCTAAACCTAACCCTCACCCTAAACCTAGCCCTAACCCTAACCCTAACCCTATCCCTCAACCTAATCATAACCGTCAATCTCACCGTAACCCTAACCCTAACCCTCACCCTAAACCCAAACTTAACTGGAACCCTAACTCTCACCCTAACCCTAACCCTAACCCTCAGCCTAATCCTAACCTTCACCCTCACCCTCACCCTAATAATAAATCTAACAATAACCCTAACCCAAACCCTCACAATCAGCCTCACCCTAACCCTAACTCTAACCATAAAAATCACTTTCACCATAACCCTAACCCTAACCCTAACCCTAAACCTCACCCTAACCCTAACCCTAACCCTAATCCTCATCCTCAACCTAGCCCTCACCCTCACCCTAATCCTAACCCTAACCCTCATCCTAACCCTCACCCTAACCCTAAAACTCAACCTCACTGAAACCCTTACCCTACCCCTCATCCTAACCCTAAACTTAACCCAAACCCTAAATCTCACCCTAACGCTAACCCTAACCCTCACCCTAAGCCTAACACTCACCCTCAGCCTCAGCCTCAGTCTAAGCCTAAGCCTAAGCCTAACCCTAACACTAACCCTCACACTCTCCCTAACCCTAACCCTAATCCTATTCCTAAACTTAACCCTAACCCTCACCCTCACCTTATCCCTCAACTTGACCCTAACCCTAACACTAACCCTAAACCTAAGCCTCACCCTCAGCCTCACCCTAACCCTAACTCTAACCCTAAAACTCATCCTCACCCTAACCCTATCCCTAAAAGTCACCCTAAACCTAAGCATAAACCTCACCCTCAACCTAGACCTCCCCCTAACCCTAACCCTCATCCTCACCCTCCCCCTAACCCTAACATTAACTTTCACCCTAACACTAACCCTCACCCTCAGCCTCAACCTCAGCCTAAGCCTAACCCTAACCCTAAACCTCACACTCACCATAACCCTAACCCTAATCCTAATGCTGACACTAACCCTAACCCTCACCCTCACCCTAACCCTCAACTTAACAATAACCCTAACATTAACCCTAAACCTAACCCACACCCACAGCCTTACCCTAACCCTAATTCTAACCCTAAACATCACCCTGACACTAACCCTAAGCCTCACCCTAACCCTAAAACTAAAACTCACCCTCACCCTAACAATAAAACTAACCCTAACCCTAAACCTCATCCTAACCCTCCCCCTAACCCTAACTCTAAACCTAAACCTCACCCTTACCCTAACCCCAACCCTAAACTTAAACCTCACCCTAAACCGCACCCTAACCCTAATCCTCACCCTCACCTTCACCCTCCACCTCACCTTAACTGTGACCCTAACCCTAACTATAACACAAACCCTAACCCTAACACTAACCTTAACCCTAACCATATCCCTCACCCTCAACCTCACCCTCAACGCAATCTTAACCCTAACCATAAAACTAACAATAACCCTAACCCTAAACCTAACCCTAATTCTCACCCCCACCCTCATCCTCATCCTAACCCTAAGCCTAACCCTCACCGTATACCTAACCCTAAACCTAAACCTAACCCTAACACTAAACCTAACACTAATCCTAAGCTTCACTCTCACACTAACACAAACCCTAACCCGAACCCGAACTCTAACCCTAAGCCTAACCCTAACCCTAACCCTAACCTTCACACTCAATCTAGCCTAACCCTAATCCTAAACCTAACCATATCCCTAAACATAACCCTCACCATAACCCTCACAATAGCCCTCACCCTAACACTAATCCTAACCCTAAACCTCATCCTAAAACTCACCCTAACCCTGACCCTAACCCTCACCGTCATGCTCGGCCTAAGCCTAAGCCTTAGCCTAAGGCTAACCTTACACCTGACCCTCACCCAAACCCTAACCTTAACACTAACCCTAACTCGAAACCTAAACCTCACTCTCACCATAACCCTAACTCTAACCCTAAAGCTAAACCTAAACCTCATCCTAACCCTAAACCTAACCTTCACCCTCACCCTCACCTTAACCCTCACCCTAACCCTAACCCACACCCTAACACTTACCCTCAGCCTAACACAAACCCTAACACTAACACTGACCTTCACACTAAGCTAACCATCAAACTAACCCTAAACCTAAATCTGAACCTAACCTTCACCCTCACCCTATCCCTAACCCCCATCTTCCCCCTAAACCTCACCATAACCCTAACACTAATCCTCAATCTAACCCTCACCCTCACTCTACCCCGAACCCGAAAACTAACCCTAACCCTAACCCTGACCCTTACAGTAACCTTAAACCTCAGCCTAACCATCATGTTGACCCTTACGGTCACCCCCACCCTAACCCTCACCCTAACCCTAAGCCTCACCCTCATGCTCGGCCTATGCCTAAGCCTAAGCCCAAGCTTAACTGTAAACTTGACCCTCACCCTAACCCTAAACCTAACACTAACCATAACTCTAAACCTAAACCTCATACTCAAGCACACCCTCAGCATAACCCTAAGGCTAACCCTAACCCTCACACTCACACTAACCCTAACCCTAATCCTAATCCTAACCCTAACCCAAACCCTCACACTAACCATAACCCTCACCCTAACCCTAACCCTAACACTAACCCCAAACCTAACCCTAACCCTCACCCTCAGCCTCACCTTAACCCTAATTCTAAACCTAAACTTCACCCTCACTCTAATCCTACCGCTAAACCTAACCCTAACCTTAACCCTAACCCTAGCCCTCCCCCTAACTATCACCCTAACCCTAACACTAACACTAACCCTAACTCTAACCCTTACCCTAACACTAAAACTCACCCTAACCCTAACCCTAATCCTCACCCTAACCCTAAACCTCACCCTCACCCTCACCCTCAGCCTAAACTTAAGCCTAACCCTAACCCTAACCATAACCCTCACACTAACCCTAAACCTAAGCCTAATCCTAATCCTAACCCTCAACCTAACCCTCACCCTAAATCTAAACCTAACCCTAATACTAACCCTAAACCTAACCCTAACCCTAACCCTAACACTAACCCTCACACTCACCCAAACCCTAACCCTAATACTAATCCTAACCCTAACCCTAACCCTCACCCTCACTCTCACCCTCACCGTAACCCTAACCCTAACACTAACCCAATCCCTAACCCTAACCCTCACCCTCAGCCTCACCTTAACCCTAATTCTAACCCTAAACTTCACCCTCACCCTAACCCTACCGCTAAACCTAACCCTAACCTTAACCCTAACCTTAGCCCTCCCCCTAACTATCACCCTAACCCAAACACTAACACGAACCCTAACTCTAACCCTTACCCTAACACTAAACCTCACCCTAACCCTAACCCTAAGCCTCACCCTAACCCTAAACCTCACCCTCACCCTCACCCTCAGCCTAACCTTAAGCCTAACCCTAAACCTAACTCTAACCCTCACACTAACACTAAACCTAACCTAATCCTAATCCTAACCCTAACCCTAACCCTCACCCTAACCCTAAACCTAACCCTAACACTAACCCTAACCCTAACCCTCACCTTCAACCTCACCCTCAGCCTAACCCTAATCCTAACCCTAACACACACACTCACCCTTACCCTAACTCTAATCCTAACCCTAACCCTAATCCTAACCCTCACCCTCATGCTCGGCCTAAGCCTAACCCTAAGCCTAAGATTAAGCCTAACCCTAACCCTCACAGTAATGCTCACCCTAACCCTAACCCTAACACAAAAGTTAACTCTAACCCTAAACCTCACTCTCACCCTAACCCTAACACTAACCCTAACCCTAAACATAGGCCTAACCCTCTTCCTAACCCTAACCCTCACTCTCACCCTAGACATCAACCTAACCCTAATCCTAACCCTAACCCTAATACTAACCCTAAACCTAAACCTAACCCTAACCATCACCCTTAACCTAATCCTCAAACCCACCCTCACACTCAGCCTAACACTAAGCCTAATCCTAATCCTAACCCTAAACCTCACACTCAGCCTCACCATAACCCTAATCCTAAATCCAACCCTAACACTAAACCTAAACCTCAACCTAACCCTCACCCTAACCCTAACACTAACCCTAAACCTAACCCTCCCCCTAACCCTCCCCCTAACACTAACTCTAACACTAAACCTCACCCTCACCCTAACCCTCACCCTAAATCTAAACCTAACCCTCACCCTCACCGTAACTCTAACCCTAACCCTAAAAATAACACTAACCCAAACCCTCACCCTAAACCTAACCCTAAATTAAACCCTCACCCTAACCGTAGCTCTAACCCTAACCCTAAATCTCACCCTAACCCTAACCCTAACCCTCAACGTCAGCCTCACCCTAACCGTAAACTTAACCTTAACCATAACACTAACAATAACCCTAACCCTAACCCTAATCCTAAACCTGACGCTCACCCTAAACCTAACCCTAACACTCACCGTAACCCTAACCCTAAACCTCACCCTAACCATGAAATTAACACAAACCCTAACTCTCACCCAAACGCTAACCCTAACTCGAATCCTAAATGTAACCCTCACCCTCAGGTTAACGCTAAGCCTAACCCTATCCCTAAGCCCAACCTAAGCATTCACCCTAACACTAACCCTAATCCTAATCCTAAACCTAACCCTAACCCTCACCCTCCTCCTAACCCTCAACCTAACTCTAACCCTAAGACTAACCCTAACCCTTACAATAACCCTCACCCTAACACTTACCCTAATCCTAACTCTCACCCTTAGGGGAACACTCACCCTCAGCCTAACCCTCACCTTTATTCTTACCGTCACACTCACCCTAACCCTCACCCTATCCCTAACCCTCATCCTAACACTCAGCCTAACCCTAACGCTATCCATCACCCTAACCCAAAACCTCACCCTCATCCTCACCCTAAGCCTAACCCTAAGCCTAAGCCTAAGCCTAACCCTAACCCTCACCCTTACCCTAGCCCTCTCCCTAAACATAATCCTAACGCTAAGCCTCATCCTAACACTCACCCTAACTATCACCCAAAACCTATTCCTCACCTCCACCCTCACCCTCAGCCTAACCCTAAGACTAAGCTTAACCCTAACCATAACCCTCAACCTCAGGCTCACCCTCACCACAAACTAAACCCAAAACACAACATTAAAAATAAACCTATTTTTAACCCTAACCCTAAACCTAATCTTCACCCCCACCCTCACCCTCAGCCTAACCCTAACTCTAAACCTAATCCTAAACCTAACCCTAATCCTCAGCCTCAACCTCACCCTAACGCAAACCCTAACCCTAATCCTCACCAAAACCCTAAGCCTAAGCCTAACCCTAACCCTAATTCTCACACTCAGCCTCAACCTAACCCTAATCCTAAACCTAACCCTATCCCTAAACCTAACCCTCACTCTTACCCTCACCCTAGCTCTCACCCTAAAACTAATCCTTACCCTAAACCTCATCCTAACACTCACCCTTACCCTAACCCTAACCCTCATCCTAACCCTAACACTAAAACTAACCCTAACTCCAAACCAAAACCTCACCCTCACCCTAACCCTAACTCTAAGCCTAACCCTAAACCTAAACCTCATCCTAACCCCAAACCTAACCCTCACCCTTACCCTCACCATAACCGTAACCCTAACCCTAATGGTAACAATAACCCTAGACCTAACCCTAAACCTCACCCTAACCATAACCCTCACCGTAACCCTATCACTCACACTAACCCTAACCCTCACCCTCACCCTCACCCTAACCCTAACCCTAAACCTCCCCCTCACCCAAAACCAAAGCCTAACCTTAACCCTCACCCTAACCCTAAGCCTAAGCCTAACCCTAACCCTAATATTAACCCTCACACTGACCCTCAACCTACACCTAATCCTAAACCTAACCCTAACCCTCACAGTAACGCTCAAACTAGCACTCACCCTAACTCTAATCCTAAACCTAAACCTCATCCTAACCCTGACCCTAACCCTCACCCTAACACTAACCCTAATCCTCACCCTCATGCTCGGCCTAAGCCTAAACCTAAGCCTAAGCTTAAACCTAACCCTAACCCTCACACTAATGCTCACCCTAAACCTAATCCTAAAACTAACCCTAACTCCAACCCTAAACCTCACCCTCACACTAACCCTTACTCTAACCCTAACCCTAAACCTAAACCTCATCCTAACCCCAAACCTAACCCTCATCCTTACCCTCACCGTAAAGATAACCCTAACCCTAACCGTAACAATAACTCTAACCCTAACCCTAAACCTCACCCTAACCATAAGCCACACCCTAACACTAACCCTCACACTAACCCTAACCATCACACTAACCCTAACCCTTACCCTAATCCTAAACCTCACCCTTACCCTAAACCTAACCCTAAACCTCACCCTCACCCTAGCCCTCACCCTAACCCTAATTCTAACCCTCATTCTCACCCTAACCCTAATCCTCATCCTCACCCTAAACCTCAAACTAACCCTAACCCTAATCCTCAATCTAACCCTCACCCTAAACTTAACCCGAACCCTTACCCTAAGCGTAACCCTAACCCTAACCCTCACACTTATCTTAACCCTCAACTTCAGCCTAACCCTCACCTTTACACTTACTATAACCCTCACCCTAACCCTCACCCTAACCCTAACCCTCATCCTACCCCTCAACCTAACCCTAATCCTAACCATCACCCTAACCCTAATCCTCACACTCACCCTGACCCTAACCTTAATACTAACTCTAACCCTAACCCTAACAATAAACCTCAACTTAACCCTCACCCTAACCCTAACACTAACACTAACCCTAAACCTGCCTTCAAACTAATCCTCCCCCTAACCCTAACTCTAAACCTGAATCTCACCCTCACCCTCACTGTAACTCTAAACCTAACCCTATCCCTACCCCTAATCCTAGCCCACAACCTCACCCTAATCCTAGTCCAAACCCCAACCCTCACACTATCCCTAACCCACACCCTCACAGTAATCCTAACCCTCATCCTAACCCTCACCCTAACCCTAACTAATCCTAAACATCAACCTAACACTAACCCTAAAGCCCACCCTCACCCTAGCCCTCACCCTAACCCTATTCCCAACCCTAATCCTCATTAGAACCCTCTCCCTAACCCTAACCCTAACCATAACCCTCAACCTAATGCTAACCCTCAGCCTCACCAAAACCCTTATGCTAACCCTCACCCTAACCCTAAACTTAACCCTAAACCTAACCCTCATCGTAACCCTAAACCACACCCTCAGCCTCACCCTCAATCTAACCCTAAGCCTAACCCTAAACCTAACCCTAACACCCACACTCACCCTCACCCTAACCCCAACGCTAAAGCTAACTCTCTCCCTAACTCTCACCGTAAACCTAACCCTAACACGAACCCTAACACTAACCCTCAACGTAACCCTCACCCTAAAACTAACTCTAACCCAAAACCTCACCCTCACCCTAAACTTAACTCTAAGCCTAACCCAAACCCTAAACCTCACCCTAACACTAACCCTAACACCAACCCTCACCCTAACCCTCACCCTAACCCTAATTCTATCCCAAAACCTCACCCTCACCCTAAACCTAACTCTAACCCTAACCCAAACCCTAAACCTCACCCTAACCCTAACCATAACCCTTTCCCTAAACATAACCCGCACCCTGACCCAAACCCTCACCCTAACACTTACCCTGACGCTAACACTAATCCTAACCCTAACACTAACCCTCACACTAACCCTAACCCTAACCCAAAAACTCAAACTAACCCTCAACCTCACCCTAACCCTAACACTAACCCTCACACTAACACTCACCCTAACCCTCCCCCTAACCCTATATCTAACACTAAACCTCACCCTCACCCTAAACCTAACCCTAACCTTAACCCTAAATCCCACCCTAACCCTAACGTTAACCCTCAGCTGCACCCTCACCCTCACCGGTATTCTAACCCTAACCCTAACAAAAACACTAACCCTAACCCGAACCATCACCCTAACCCTAATCCTCACACCCACACTCACCCTCAGCCTAACACTAAGCCTAAGCCTAACCCTCACCTTAACCCTTACACTCACCCTCAACCTAACCCTAATCCTAACCCTAAACATATCCCTAAACCTCATCCTAAACCTCACCCTCACACTAACCCCAACGCTAAACCTAACCCTAAACCTCACCCTAACAATCCAGCTAACCCTAACTTTAACCCTAAACATCACCCTCACCCTAACCCTAACACTAAACCTAAACCTAAACCTCACCATAAACCTTACCCTCACCCTCAACCTCAACTTCACCGTAACTCTAACTCTAACCGTAACAATAACACTTACCCTAACCCTAACCCTAACCATAACCATAACCCTCACCCTCAGCCTCACCCTCACCACAAACTTTACCCTAAATGTAACACTAACAATAACCCTAAACCTAACCCTTACCCTAATCCTTAACCCCACCATCCCACTCAGCCTAAACCTAAGCCTAATCCTAAGCCTAAACCTAAGCCTCACCATAATTCTAACCCTATCCCTCACCCAAACTCTAACCTTAACACTAAACCTCACCTTAAGGCTTACTCTAACCCTAACCCTAACCCTAACCAGCACCCTAACCCTAACCCTCACACTTAACCTCTACCTCAGCCTAACCCTAAGCCTAAACCTAACCTTAACCCTAACCCACACACTCACCCTCACCCTAACCCTAGTCCTAAATATAAACCTAACCCTTACCTTCACACTAACCCTCACCCTAACCCTAAACCTAAAACTAACCCTAACCCTAAACCTCAACCTAACCCTCACCCTAACCCTAACTCTAACCCTAAACCTCACACTCACCCTAACCCTAACTCAAACCCTAACCCTAACCCTAATCTTCACCCTAACCCTAACCCTCATACTCACCCTCACTGTAAACTTAACCCTAAACCTAACAATAACAGTAAACCTAACCCTAAACTTCACCGTAACCATAACATTCACCCTAACCCTAACCCTCACCCTAACACTTACCCTCACCCTTACCCTAACCCTAACTCTAACACTAACCCTCACAGTAACCGTAACTCTCACCCTAATCCTAAACCACACCCTAACCCTAACTAGCACCCTCAACTTAACCCTAATCCTAATCCTAACCCTCACACTAGCCCTCTCCCTAACCCTAATTCTAAACATAACCCTCACCCTAACTCTAACAATCATCCTCACCCTAAACGTCACACTAACCCTAACCCTACTCCTCAATCTAACCCTCACCCTCACCCTAACCCTCACCCTAACCCTTAAACTAACCCTCACCCTAATCCTTACACTCACCCTTAGGGAAACACTCACAATCAGCCTAAGCCTCACCTTTACTATTACCGTCATGCTCACCCTAAGCCTCACCCTAACCGTAACCCTCATCCTAACACTCAGCCTAACCCTAACCCTATCCATCACCCTAACCCTATCCCTCACCCTCACCCTCACCCTCAAGCTAAACCTAAGCCTAAGCCTAAGCCTAACCATAACCCTCACCTTCACCCTAGCCCTCACCCTAAACCTAATCCTAACCCTTACTCTCATCCTCACTCTCACCCTAACCCTAACCCTAACCATCACCCAAAACCTATTCCTAACCCCCACCCTCACCCTCAGCCTACCCTAACCCAAACCTAACACTAACCCTAACCCTCACCCTCACCCTAGCCCGCAACGTAACCCTAATCCTAACCATAACCCTCATCGGTAACCGTCACCCTAACCCTAACCCCAAACTTCACCCTAACCTAACCCTAACCCAAACCCTCAAACTAACCCTAACCCTCACCCTCACCGTAACCCTAACCGTAACCCTGACCCTAACCCTAAACCTAACCCAAAACTTAAACCTCACCCTAAAACTAACTCTAATCTTAACCCTCACCCTAGCTCTCACCCGAACCCTATACCTCATCCTAACCCTCACCCTAAACCTAACTCTAACCCTCACCCTAATCCTAACCCTCAACCTCACCCTCAGCCTAACCCTAACTCTCACCCTAACATTAACCCTCACACTCACACTCACCCTAACCCTAATCCTAAATCTAACCCTATCCCTAACCATAACCCTCACCCTAACCCTCACCCTAACTCTTACCCTAACACCAATCCTAACAGTAACTCTCATACTAACCCTAACTCTAACCCTAAACCTCACCCTCACCCTCACCTTAACCCTCACCCTCACCCTCAGCCTAAACCTAAGCCTAAGCCTAAGCCTAACCCTAACCCTAACACTCACACTCACCCTCACACTAACACTAATCCTAATCCAAGCCCTAACACTAAACCTCACCCTAACCCAAACAATCATCCTCACCCTAAACCTAACACTAACCCTAACCCTAACCCTCAGCCTCAACCTCACCCTCAGCTTAACTTTAAGCCTAAACCTAAACCTAACCCTAAACCACACACTCACCCTCATGCTAACCCTAATCATAATCCTAACCCTAACAATAACCCTAACCCTAGCGCTATCCCTCACCCTAAACATAACCCTCACCCTAACCCAAACCCTCACTTTAACACTTACCCTCACCCTAAAAGTAACCCTAACTCTAACACTAACCCTCACACTAACACTAACCCTCACAGTAAACCTAACCCTCACCCTAACCTTAACCCTAAACCTAACCTAAACCTCACTCTCACACTGGCCCTCACCCTAACCCTAATTCTAACCCTAACCCTCAACCAAACCCTAACCCTGAACCTCACAATAAACCTCACACTAACCCTAAACCTAATCCTCAATCTAACCCTCACCATAACCCTAACCCTCACCCTTATCTTAAACCTCACCCTCAGCCTAACCCTCACCTTTACCCTTACCATCTCTCTCACCCTCAACTTTACCCTAAACCTCACCCAAGACCTCACCCTAACCCTAACCCTAAACCTCACCCTCACCCTCAGCTTTACACTAATCCTATCACTATTCCTAACCCTAAACCTCACCCTCACCCTGACGGTCAGCTAATTCTTACCCTCACACTAATCCTAACCCTAACCCTAACCTAACACTCACACTAAACCTAACACTCACCTAACCGTAACCCTACCCCTTACCCTAACCCTGACCTTAACCCTAACTCTAACCCTCACCCTAACCCTCACCCTAAACCTCACCATCACCCTAAATCTGACCCTAACCCTAATAACAATCCTAACCCTCACCCGAACATTAACCCTCACCCTCACCCTAATCCTGACCCTAACCCTCACCCTAATCCTAACCCTAAACCTCAGCCTAACCCTCACCCTAACGCTAAGAATAACCCTAACCCTAACCCTCACCCTAACCCACACCCTAACCCAAACCCTAACCCTAACCCTCACCCTCACCCTAACCCTCATCCTAACACTTAACCTCATCCTCACCCTAAACCTCACATTAACCAAACCCTCACCGTAACTCTAACCCTAACTGTCACCCTCACTGTCGCCTTCACGCTAAGCCTAACCCTAACCCTCACACTAACCCTAAAACTCATCCTAATCCTCAACCTAACCCTCACCCTAACCGTAATGCTAAGTCAAACCGTCAGCCGAACCCTCATGCTATCACTTACCTACACCACAAACCTAACCCTAACCTTAACCCTCACCCTCACCCTAAACCTCACCCTAACCCTAAACCTAATCCTAACCCTCACCCTAACCCTAACCCTAACACTAACCCTCACCTAACCCTAACCCTAACCTTCTACGTAACCCTAAACATCACCATCACCCGAACCCTCTCCCTAACCCTAACTCTCACCCACACCCTAAACCTCAACCTCACCCTTACCCTAACCCTCAACTAATCCTCACCCTAACCCTAACCATTACCTAACCAAGACCCTCACCAGCACCCTCACCTTCACCCTAACCCTCACCCTCACCCTAGACCTCACCCTAAACATAACCCTAACCCTAAACCTCACCATCTCCCTCACCCTCAATCTCAGCCTATACCTAACCCTATCCCAAATCCTAACCCTAACCCTCACCCTCACTGTAACCCTCACCATAACCCTTACCCTCACCCTCACCCTCACCCTAACCATAACCCTCATACTAAACCTAACCCTCACCCTAAACCTAAACTTACCCCTCACCCTAAACCTCACCATAAACTTAACCCTAACCCTAACCCTTACCCTCACACTAGAACTCACCCAAACCCTAATTCTAACCCTAACCCTCATCCACACCCTAAGCCTCACAATTACCCTAACCCTCATCCCCAATCTAACCCTAACCCTAACCCTAACCCTTACAATAACCATCAACGTAACACTAACCCTCACCCTTAACGTAACCCTCACCCTTAGCCCAACCCTCAACTTTACTCTTACTGACACGATCATTGTAACCCTCACCCTAACCGGAACCCTCAGCCTAACCCTCACTGTAACCCTAACCCTATCCATCACCATAACCCTAACCCTCACCCTCACCATCACCCTCAGCCTAAAAGTATGCCTAAGCCTAACCCTAACCTTAACCCTCCCCTCACCCTAGCCCTCACCCTAATCCTAACCTAACCCTAACCCTCATCCTAACTCTCACCCTAACCATAAGGCTAACCATCACCCTAAGCCTAATCCTCACACCCATCCTCACCCTCAGTCTAACCCTTAGCCTAAGCCTAATCCTAACCTTAACCCTCACACTCACCCTAACACTAATCATAACCCTAAACCTAAGCATAACCCTAAACCTCAATCTTACACTAACCCTAAACCTAACGCTAACCCTAACACTAGCCCTAACTCTAACCCTCACCCTTATCCTCCCCCTCAACCTAACTCTAACCCTAAAAATCTCCCTCATCCTATCCCTAATCCTAACCCTAACTCTAAACCTCACCCTAAACCTAACCCTAACCCTCACCCTCACCCTCACCATACCATAAGTCTAACCCTAACCCTAACATTAACACTAACCCTAACATTAACCTAACCCTATCCCTAACCATAATCCTCACCCTCATCCTCACCCTCACTGCAAACTTAACCCTAAACATAACACTAAAAATAACCCTAACCTTAACCCTAAACCTAACCCTAATCCTCACCTCCACCCTGACCCTAAACCTAACCCTAACCCAAACCCTAACCCTAATCCTCTCCCTAAACCTAAGCCTAACCCTAACCCTAACCGTAAACCTCACACACACTCTCACCCTAACCCAAATCCTAAACCTAACCGTATCCCTAACACTAACCCTCAACCTAAACCTCACACTAGCCCTTAACCTAAACCAAACCCTAACACTCACCCTCACCCGAACCCTAACCCTCACGCTCACCCTCACCGTCAGCCTAACCCTAAACCTAAGCCTAACCCTAACCCTAACCCTAACACTCACACTCATCCTAACCTTAATCCTAACCCTAAACCTCACCCTAACACTAAACCTCACCCTAAACTTAACCCTAACACTAACCCTAACCCTCACCATAACCCTAACCCTCATCCTCACCATAAAACTCACACTAACCCTAACTCTAAGCCTAATCACCAATCTACCCCTCACACTAACCATAACCCTCACCCTAACCCTACCCTTCACCCTAACACTTACCCTCACCCTAACATTAACCCTAACCACCATCACCCTAATCCTAAAACTCATCCTAACCCTAACCCTAACTGTAACCCTCAAAATCACCCTAGACCTCACCCTAAACATAATTCTAACGCTAACCCTCACCCTAACCCTAACACTCATCCTCACCCTAAACCTCACACTAACCCTAATTCTAACCCTAAACCCCAATCTAACCCTCACCCTAAACCTAACCCTAAACGTAACCCAAAACCAACTTACCCAAAACCTAAAACTCACCCTAACCGTAATCCAAACCCTCACCCTAACCATAACCCTCACCATAAACCAAACCCTCACACTAACACTAATCATCACCTTAACCGTCACCCTAAACCTCACACTCACCCTCACCCTAACCCTAATCCTAAAAATAACCCTATCCCTAAACTTCAACCTAACCCTCACCCTCACCCTAACACTAACCCAACCCTAAACCTCACCCTAATACTACCCTAACCCTAACTCTAATCCAAAACCTCACCCTCAACCTACCCCTAAACCTAAACATAAATCTCAACCAAAAGGTCACACTAACCCTAAACCTCACCCTCACCCTCAACCTCACTGTTACTCTAACCCTAACCCTAACCCTAAACATAACCATAACCATCACCCTAAGCCTCACCCTCACCACAAACTTAACCCTAACTATAAAACTAACAATAACCCTAGCCCTAACCGTAACCGTAACCCTCACCATAACCCTAACCCTAACCCTGATCCTAAACCTAACCTTATCCCTAAGCCTAACCCTAACCCTAACCCTCCCACTCACACTCAACCTAACCCTAATCCTAAACCTAACCCTATGCCTAAACCTAATCCTCATCATAACCATCACCCTAACCCTAACACTAATCGTAACCGTAAACCTCATCCTAGCACTCAACCTAACCCTAATACAAACCCTCACCCTCACCCTAACACTAACCCTCACCCTCACCCTAAACCTCAGCAAAACCCTATCACCCTAACCGTCACCCTAAACCTCACACTCACCCTATCCCTTACCCTAATCCTAATGCTAACCCTAACCCTACCCTGCACCCTCAGCCTCAACTTAACCCTAACTCTAACCCTAAACCTCACCCTCACCCTAACCCTAACCCTAAACCTAAACCTCAACATAACCCTAACCCTAACCATCGCACTCACAATAAAACTTACCCTAATCCTAATAGTAAACCTAAGCCTAACCCTCAACCTCAACCTAACGCACAACCTAACCCTAACCCTAACACTAACCCTCACCCTAACCCTATACCCTAACCCTCAAACTAACCCTAACCCTCACTCTCACCCTCACCCTCAGCCTAAACCTAAGGCTAACACTAACCCTAAACCTACCCCTCACACTCACCCTAACCCTAAACCTAATCCCAATAATAACCCTAAACCTAATCCTCACCTTTCCCTCAGCCTCACCCTAAACCTAATTCTTAACCTAAACTTCACCCTCACTCTAACTCTAACGCTAAATCTAAACCTAACCCTAACCCTAACACTCACCCTAACCCTCATCCTAACCCTAACTCTACCCCTAAACCTCACCCTCACCCTAACCCTAAATCTAACACTAACCCTAACACTAAACCTCATCCTAACCTTAACCCTAACCCTCAAACTAACCCTAACCCTCATGCTCACCCTCACCCTCAGCCTAAACCTAAGGCTAACCCTAACCCTAACCTCACCCTCACACTCACCCTAATCCTAACCCTAATCCAAATCCTAACCCTCACCCTCAGCCTCACCCTAACACTAATTCTAATGCTGAATTTCACCCTCACACTAACCCTAACGCTAACACTCACCATAACCCTAACCCTATACCAGTCCTCCCCCTAATTCTCACCATAACCCTAACCCTAACACTAAACCTAAAACTCAACCTAACCCTCACCCAAACCCTAAATCTAAGCCTAAACCTCATCCTCACCCTAACCCTAACCCTAAACCTAATCCTAAACCTCACCCTAAACTTCACCCTAACCCTCAGCCTCACCCTCAACCTCACTGTAACTCTAACCCTAACCCTAAGAATAACACTAACCCTAAACCTAACCATAACCGTAACATTAACCCTCACCCACAGCCTCACCCTCACTGTAAATTTAACCCTAACCATAACACTAACAATAACCCTAACCCTAACCCTAATCCTAACTCTAACCTCAACCACACCCTCACATTCAGCCTAATCCGAAGCCTAAACGTAACCCTAACCCTAACCCTAAACCTCACCCTAACCCTAACCCTAACCCTAAACCTAACCCTAATCCTCAGCCTCAACCTCACCCTAAACCAAACCCTAACCCTAACCCTCACCCTAACCCTAAGCCTATATCTAACCCTAAACCTCACCCTCACCCTAACCCTAACCCTAACCTTAACACTAAACCCCACCCTAACCCTAAACCCCACCCTAACCCTACCCTAACCCTCACCCGCACCCTTACCCTCACCGTAAATCTAACCCTAACCCTAACAATAACAATAACACTAATCCTCACACCCAACCTCACCCTCAGCCTAATGCTAAGCCTAAACCTAACCCTCACCCTAACCCTCACACTCACGCTCACCCTAATCCTAATCCTAAACATAACCCTATCCCTAAACCTCAACCAAACCCTCACCCTCACCCTACCCCTAACACTAACCCAATCCCTAAACCTCACCCTAACCCTCCGGCAAACCATAACTCTAACCCTAAACCTCACCCTCACCCTAACCCTAACCCTAAACCTACCCTAAAGCTCACCCTAACCCTAACCCTCACGCTCACCCTCAACTTCACCATAAATCTAACCCTATCCTTAACAATAACACTAACTCTAATCCTAACCCTAACCCTCACTCTCACCCTCACCCTCACTGCAAACTTAACCCTAACCATAACACTAAAAATAATCCTCACCCTAACCGTAACCCTATCCCTAATCCTCACCCCCACCCTAAACCTCAGCCTAACCCTAAGCCTAACCCTAACCCTAACCCTCCCTGTAAACCTAACAGTAACACTAAAACTAACACTAACACTGACCCTAAACCTAAGCCTAACCCAAACCCTAACCCTAATCCTCACCCTAACCATAAGCCTAAACCTATCCTTAACCCTAACCCTCACACTCACTCTCACCCTAACCCAAATCCTAAACCTAACCGTATCACTAACCCTAAACCTCAACTTAACCCTCATACTAGCCCTCACCCTAAACCTAACCCTAACCCTCACCCTAACCCGAACCCTAACCCTCTTCCTCATGCTCCACCTAAGCTTAAGCCTAAGCCTAAGCCTAACCCTAACCCTAAACTTCACCCTATCCCTAACCCTAACACTAACCTTAACTCTAACCCTAAATGTCACCCTCACACTAAGCCCAACTCTAACTCAGACCCTAAACCTAAACCTAACCCTAAAACTAACCCTCACCCTAACATATACCCTCACCCTAACACTAACCCTAATGCTAACACTAACGCTCACACTTAAACTCACCCTAACACTAACACTAACCCTCACCCTCACCCTAGCCCTCACACTAAACCTAACCCTCAGTCTCACCCTAAATCTCACACTAACCCTAACACTAACCCTCAATCTAACCCTCACCCTAACCCTAACCCTAACCCAAAACCTAACCCTAACCCTAACCCTCACCCTTACCGTAACCCTCACCCTCAGCTTAACCCTCATCTTTACCCTTACTGTCACCCGCACCGCAACCCTCACCCTAACCCTCACCCTCACCCTAACCCTAACTCTACCCCTAAACCTCATCCTCACCCTAACCCTAACTCTAACCCTTACCCTAACACTAAATCTCACCCTAACCCTGTCCCTAACCCTCACACTCAACTTCACCCTCAGCCTAACCCTAAGCCTAAGCCAAACCCTAACCCTAACCCTCACACTCACCCTAACCTTAACCCTAACCCTAACCCTAACCCTAACCCTCACCATAAACCTAACACTCATCCTCACCATAAAACTCACACTAACCCTATCTCTAAGACTAATCCCCAATCTAACCCTCACACTAACCATAACCCTCACCCTAACCCTAACCATCACCCTAACACTTACCCTAACTATAACACTAACCCTAACCCTAACACTAACCCTAACACTAACCCTAACTATCACCCTAATGCTAAACCTCATCCTAACCCAAACCCTAACTCTAACCCTCACCCTCACCCTAGGCCTCACCCTAAACCTAATTCTAACCCTAGACCCTCACACTAACCCTAAAACTCATCCTCACCCTAAACCTCACACTACCCTAACTCTAACCCTAATCCCCAATCTAACCCTCACCCTAACCCTAAACCTAACCCTAAAACTCACCCTTATCTTAACCGTCACGCTCAGCTTAACCCTCAACTTAACTCTTACCATCATCCTCACCCTAACCCTAAACCTCATCCTAACCCTCACCCGAACCGTAAACCTAACCATCAACCTAACCCTAACCCTCACCTTCAACCTCACGCTCAGCCTAAACCTATCCCTAAGCCTAACACTTAACCTAACACTGACCCTCACCCTAGCAATCACCCTAACCCTAATCCTAATGCTAACCCTCACCTTAACCCTAACCCTAACCATCACCCTAACCCTAATCCTCACCCCCACCCTCACGCTCAGCCTAAACCTAATCCTAAACCTAACCCTAACCCTACCACTAAACCTCAACCTAACCCTCACCCAAAACTTATCCCTAACAATAACCCTAACCCTAACCCTCGACCTAACACTCCAACTAACCCTAAATCTAACTCTAAACCTCACCGTCACCATAACCCTAATCCTAACCCTAAACTCACCCTAACCCTAACCCTAACCCTCAACTTCACCCTCACCCTCACCCTCTCCATAACCCTAACCCTAACCTCAATAAGAACACTAATTCTAACCCTAATCCTAAACATCACCTTAACACTAACCCTAACCAAAACACTAACCCTCACTCTAACCCTAAACTTAACCGAACCCTAACTCTCACCCTAACACTAACCGTAACCCTCACACTAACCCTAACGCTCACCCTCACCCTCACCCACAGCCTAAGCCTAAGACTAACCCTAACCGTAACCCTAACCGTCACACTCACCCTAACCCTTACCCTAATCCTAATCGTAAAATAAACCTAACAATCAACATCAATCTAACAATCAACCTAACCCTAACTCTAACACTAACCCTAACACTAAACCTCACCCTAAGCCTAACCCTAACCCTCAACCTAACAATAACCCTCACGCTCACCGTAACACTTACCCTAACCCTCACTCTAACCCTAAACTTAACCGAACCCTAACTCCCACCCTAAACCTAACCCTCACCCTCGCCGTAACCCTAACACTCACCCTAATCCTCAGCCTAACCCTAACTCTACACCTAAACCGCAGCCTCACCCTAACGCTAAATCTAACCCTAACCCTAACACTAAAACTCACCCTAACCCTAACCCTAACTCTCAAAAGAACCCTAACCCTCACCCTCACCCTCACCCTCAGCCTAAACCTAAGGATAGCCCTAACCCTAACCCTAACCTTCAAACTCACCCTAACCCTAACCCTAATCCAAATCCTAACCCGAAACCTATTCCTCACCTTCACCCTCAGCCTAACCCTAACCCTAATTCTAAATATAAACTTCACGCTCACCCTAACCCTAACGCTAACACTAACCATAACCCTACCCCTAACCCTCCCCCTAACTCTCACCGTAACACTAACATTAACACTAACCCTAAACCTCAACCTAACCCGCACCAGAACCCTAACTCTAACCCTAAAACTCACCCTCAACCTAACCCTCACTCTAACACTTACCCAAATCGTAAAAATCACCCTAACCCTAATCCAAACCATCACCCTACCCATAACCCTCACCCTAAACCAAACCCTCACCCTAACACTTACCATCACCCTAACCCTCACCCTAAACCTCAACCTAACCCTCACCCTCACCCTAACACTAACCCTAACCCTAAACCTCACCCTAATACTCCCCCTAACCCTAAACCTCACCCTCAAACTACCCCTAACCCTAAACCTAAACCTCAACCTAAAGGTCACACTAACTCTAAACCTCAACTTCACCCTCAAACTCACTGTAACTCTAACCCTAAAACTAACGGTAAACATAACCATAGCACTCACCCTAAGCCTTACCCTCACCACAAACTTAACCCTAACCATAACACTAACAATAACCCTAGCCCTAACCGTAACCGTAACCCTCACCATAACCCTAACCCTAACCCTAATCCTAAACCTAACCCTATCCCTAAGCCTAACCCTAACCTTAACCCTCACACTCACCCTCAACCTAACCCTAATCCTAAACCTAACGCTAGCCTAAACCTAACCCTCACCATAACCCTCACACTAGCCCTCACCCTAACCCTATTCCTAACCTTAAAACTCATCCTAGCACTTACCCTAACCCTAAACCTAATCCTCAACCTCACCCTAACCCTAAACCTCAGCCTCACCCTCAACCTCAACATAATCCTAAGCCTAACCCTAAACCTAAACTTAACCCTCAAAATCACCCTATTCTTTACCCTAATCCTAAACCTAACCCTAACCCTACATTGCACCCTCAGCCTCAACTTAACCCTAACTCTAACCCAAAACCTCACCCTCACCTTAACACTAACACTAAACCTAAACCTCACCCTAACCCTAACCCTAAACCTCACCCTCAACCTAGCCCTCACCCTAACCCTAATACTAACCCTAAACCTAAACCTAACCCTCCCCATAACCCTAACACAAAACCTCACCTAATCCTCACCCTCACTCTCACCCTCACCCTCAGCCTAACCCTAAGTCTAACCCTAACCTTAACGCTCACACTCACCCTAACCCTAAACCTAATTCTAATCCTAACCCTAAAACTAACCCTCACCCTCAACCTAATGCTCACCTTAATCCTAACCCTAACCCTCAACTTCTGCCTCACTCTAACCCTAACTCTAACCCGAAACATAACCCTAACCCTAACCCTAACCCTATCCCTAAACCTCATCTGACCCATAACACTAACCCTCACCCTCACCCTCACAGTAACCGTAACCCTAACCCAAACCCTCACCCTAACACGTACCCTCATCATAACACCCTCACCCTAACACTAACCCTCACACTAACCCTAATCATCACCTTAACCCTAAACCTCACCCTAACACTATCCCTAAACCTTACCCTCACTCTAGGTCTCACCCTAACCCTAACTCTCATCCTCACCCTAAACCTCAAACTAACCCTAACAATAATCCTCAATCTAATCCTCACCCTCACCATAACCCTAAACCTAAAACTAACCCTAACACTAAACCTCACCCTAACCCTAACCCTAACCCTCAAATTAACCCTAAACTTCACCCTCACCCTCACCCTCAGCCTAAACCTAAGGCTAACCCTAACCCTAACCCTAACCCTCACACTCACCCTAACCCTAACCCTAATCCAAATCCTAACCCTAAACCTAATCCTCACCTTCACCCTCAGCCTCACCCTAACCCTAATTATAAAACTAAAATTCACCCTCAACCTAACCCTAACGCTAACACTAACCATAACCCTAACCCTAACCCTTAACCTCCCTCTAACTCTCACTGTAACCCTAACCCTAACACTAACCCTAAAACTCAACCTAACCCTCACCAGAACCCTAACTCTAACCCTAAACCTCACCCTTACCCTCACCCTCACTCTAACACTTACCCAAATCCTAAAACTCACCCTAACCCTAATCCAAAAATTCACCCTAAACATAACCCTCACCCTAAACCAAACCCTCACCCTAACACTTACCATCACCCTAACCCTCACCCTAAACCTCACACTCACCCTCACCCTAACCCTAATCCTAAACCTAACCCTATCCCTAAACCTCAACCTAACCCTCGCCCTCACCCTAACACTAACCCTAACCCTAAACCTCACCCTAACACTCCCCCTAACCCTAACTCTAAACCTAAACCTCACCCTCAACCTACCCCTAACCCTAATCCTACACCTCAACCTAAAGGTCACACTAACCCTAACCCTCACCGTCACCCTCAAACTCACTGTTACTCTAACCCTAAACCTAACAATAACACTAAACCTAACCCTAACCCTAACCCTAAACATAACCCTTACCCTCAATCTAAGGCTCATCCTCACCACAAACTTAACCCTAACCATAACACTAACAATAACCCTAGCCCTAAACTTAACCATAACCCTCACCATAACTCTAACCCTAACCCTAATCCTAAACCTAACCCTATCCCTAAGCCTAATCCTAACCCTAACTCTCACACTCACCCTCAACTTAACGCTAATCCTAAACCTAACCCTAGGCCTTAACCTAAAACTCCCCATAACCCTCAGACTAACCCTCACCCTAACCCTAATCCTAACCCTAAACCTCATCCTAGCACTCACGCTAACCCTAAACCTAACCCTCACCCTCACCCTAACCCTAACCCTCACATTCACCCTCAACTTCAGCATAACTCTAAGCCTAACTCTAACCCTAAACTTAACCCTCACACTCACCCTATCCCTTACCCTAATCCTAAAACTAAAACTAACCCTACACCGCACCCTCAGCCTCAACTTAACCCTAACTCTAACCCTAAACCTCACCCTCACCCTAACATTAACACTAAACCTAAACCTCACCCTAACCCTAACCCTTAACCTATCCCTAAACCTCATCCAAACCATAACCCTAACCGTGAGGGTGAGCTTCACCCTCACAGTAATTGTAACCCTAACCCTAACGCTAACAATAACCCTAACCCTAACCCTCACCCTAACACTTACCCTCACCCTAACACTAACCCTCACACTAACCCTAATCATCACCTTAACCCTAAACCTCACCATAACACAAACCCTAAAACTTACCCTCACCCTAGCCCTTACCCTAAGCCTAAATCTCATCCGCACCCTAAGCCTCACACTAACCCTAACACTAATCCTCAATCTAAACCTCAACCTCACCATAACCCTAACCCTAACACTAAACCTCACCCTAACCCTAACCCTAACCGTCAAACTAACCCTAACCCCCACTCTCACCCTCAGCCTAAACCTAAGGCTAAACCTAACCCTAAAACTAACCCTCATACTCACCCTAACCCTAACCCTAATCCAAATCCTAACCCTAACCCGAATCCTCACCTTCACCCTCAGCCTCACCTTAACCCTAATTCTAAACCTAAACTTCACCCTCACCCTAACCCTAACCATAAACCTAACCCTCCCCCTAACTCTCACCGTGACCCTAACCCTAACACTAACCCTAAACCTCAACCTAACCCTCACCAGAACCCTAACTCTAACCCTAAACCTCACCCTCACCCTCACCCTCACTCTAACACTTACCCAAATCCTAAAACTCACCCTAACCCTAATCCAAACACTCACCCTAAACATAACCCTCACCTTAAACCAAACCCTCACCCTAACACTTACCATCACCCTAACCCTCACCCTAAACCTCACACTCACCTTCACCCTAAACATAATCCTAAACCTAACCCTATCCCTAAACCTCAACCTAACCCTCACCCTCACCCTAACACTAAACCTCACCCTAATACTTCCCCTAACCCTAACTCTAACCTTAAACCTCACCCTCAACCTACCCCTAACGCTAACCCTACACCTCAACCTAAAGGTCACACTAACCCTAACCCTCACCATCACCCTCAAACTCACTGTAACTCTAACCCTAAACCTAACAATAATACTAAACCTAACCCTAACACTAACCCTAAACATAACTCTTACGCTCACCCTAAGACTTACCCTCACCACAAACTTAACCCTAACCATCACACTAACAATAACCCTAGCCTTAACCCTAACTGTAACACTCACCATAACACTAACCCTAACCCTAATCCTAAACCTAACCCTAACCCTAAGCCTAACCCTAACCCTAACTCTCACACTCACCCTCAACCTAACGCTAATCCTAAACCTAACCCTATGCCTAAACCTAAAACTCACCATAACCCTCAGACTAACCCTCACCCTAAACCTAATCCTAACATTAAACCTCATTCTAGCACTCACCCTAACCCTAAACCTAACCCTCACCCTCACCCTAACCCTAACACTCACATTCACCCTCAACCTCAGCATAACCCTAAGCCTAACCCTAAACCTAAACTTAACCCTCACACTCACCCTATCCCTTACCCTAATCCTAAAATTAACGCTAACTCTACCCAGCTCCCTCAGCCTCAACTTAACCCTAACTCTAACCCTAAACCTCACCCTCACCCTAACCCTAAAACTAAACCTAAACCTCACCCTAACCCTAACCCTAAAACTCACCCTCACCCTAGCCCTCACCCTAACCCTAATCCGAAACCTAAACCTAATCCTAACCCTCCCCATAACCCTAACCATAACACTCACCCTAACGCTCACCCTCACCCTCACCCTCAGCCTATCCCTAAGCCTGACACTAACCCTAACCCTCACACTAACCCTAACCCTAACCCTAATCCTAATCCTAACCCTAAACTTAACCCTCACACTCAACCTAACCCTCAACTTAAGCCTAACCCTAACATTAATACTAAACCTAACCCTCAACTTCTGCCTCACCCTAACCCTAAATCTAACCCTAAACCTCACCCTAACCCTAACCCTATCCCTAAACCTCATCCAAACCATAACCCTAACCCTCACCCTCACCCTCACAGTAACCTTAACCCTAACCCTAATGCTAACAATAACCCTAACCTAACCCTAACCCTCACCCTAATATTTACCCTCACCCTAACAGTAACCCTAACCCTAACACTAACACTCACAGTAACTCTAATCATCACCTTAACCCTAAACCTCACCCTAACACTTACCCTAAACCTTACACTCACCCTAGCCCTCACCCTAACCCTAACTCTCATCCTCACCCTAAACCTTACACTAACCCTAACACTAAATCTCAATCTAACCCTCACCCTCACAATAACCCTCACCCTAACCCTCACCCTAACATTAACCCTCACCCTTACCGTAACCCTCACCCTCCGCCTAACCATCACCTTTACCCTTACCATCTCCTCCACACTAACCCTAACACTAAACCTCACCCTAACCCTAACCATAACCCTCACCCTAAACCTCACGCTCAGCCTAATGCTAAGCCTAAGCCTAACCCTTACCCTAACCCTCACCCTCACCCTAGCACTCACCCTAACCCTAATCCTAACCCTAACCCTCACCCTAACCCTAACCCTAATGATCACCCTAACCCTAATCCTTACCCCCACCCTCACCCTCAACCCTAAGCGTAAGCCTAAACCTAACCCTCACACTCACCCTCACGCTAACCTTAATCCTAAACCTAACCCTAACACTAAACCTCAACCTAACCCTCACCCTAACCTTATCCCAAACACTAACCCTAACCCTAATCCTCGACCTAATCCTCCAACTAACCCTAAATCTAACTCTAAACCTCACCCTCAGCCTAACCCTAATCCTAACCCTAACCCTAAACCTCACCCGAACTCTAAGCCTAACCCTCACCCTCACCCTCACCATAACTCTAACCCTAACAGTAACAATAACACTAATCCTAACCATAATCCTAACCCTCATGCTCACCTTAACCCTAACCCTAACCCTCACGCTAACCCTAAACTTAACCGAACCCTAAATCTCTCCCTAACCCTAACCCTAAACCTCACCCCAACCCTAACCCTCACCCTCTCCTTAAATCTAAAATTACCCCTAAGAATAACACTAACCCTAAACCTGACCATAACTGTAACCATAACCCTCACCCGCAGCCTCACCCTCACTGCAAATTTAACCCTAACGATAACACTAAAAATAACCCTAACCCTATCCCTAATAGTAACTGTAACCTCACCCCCACCCTCACCCTCAACCTAACCCGAAGACTAAATGTAACCCTAACCCTAACCCTAAACCTCACCACAACCCTAACCCTAACCCTAATCCTAAACCTAATCCAATGTCTAAACCTAACCCTCACCATAACCCTCACCCTAGCCCTCAACCTAACCCTAATCCTAACCCTAAACCTCATCCTAACTCTCACACTAACCCTAAACCTAACCTTCACCCTCATGCTTGGCATAAGCCTAAGCCTAAACCTAATGCTAAACCTAACCCTCACCCTACCCCTAACCCTAACACTAACCCTAACTCTAACCCTAAAAATAACCCTAACCCCAACCCTAAATCTACCCCTGAACCTCATGCTCACCCTAAACCTAACTCTAACCCTAACCCAAACACTAAAACTCACCCTAATCCTAACCTTAACCCTCACCCTAAACCTAACCCTAACCCTCACACTCACGCTAACACTAAACCTAATCCTAATCTTAACCCTAAACCTAACCCTCACCCTCAACCTAACCTTCACCTTAAGCCTAACCCGAACACTAATCCTAATCCTAACCCTATCCCTAAACCTCATCTGAACCATAACCCTAACTGTCACCCTCACCCTCACAGTAACCGTAACCTTAACCCTAACGCTAACAATAACGCTAACCCTAACCCTCACCCTAACACTTACCCTCATGCTAACACTAACCCTCACACTAACCCTAATTATCACCTTAACCCTAAACCCCACCCTAACACTAACCCTAAACCTTACCCTCACCCTAGCCCTCACCCTAAACCTAACTCTCATCCTCACCCTAAACCTCACACTAACCCTAACACTAATCCTCAATCTAAACCTCACCCTCACCATAACCCTAACCCTAACAATAACCCTAACACTAAACCACACCCTAACCATAACCCTAACCCTCAAACTAACCCTAAACCTCACCCTCACCCTCAGCCTAAACCTAAGGCTAAACCTAACCCTAACCCTAACCCTCACACTCACCTTAACCCTAACCCTAATCCAAATCCTAACCCTAACCCGAATCCTCACCTTCACCCTCAGCCTCACCCTAACCCTAATTCTAAACCTAAACTTCACCCTCACCCTAACCCTAACTCTAAGCCTAACCATAACCCTAACCCACCCCCTAACTCTCACCGTAAACCTAACCCTAATACTAACCCTAAACCTCAACCTAACCCTCACCAGAACCCTAACTCTAACCCTAAACCTCACCCTAACCCTCACCCTCACTCTAACACTTACTCAAATCCTAAAACTCACCCTAACCCTAATCCAAACCCTCACCCTAAAAATAACCCGCACCCTAAACCAAACCCTCACCCTAACACTTACCATCACCCTAACCCTCACCATAAACCTCACACTCACCCTCACCCTAAACCTAATCATAAACCTAACCCTATCCCTAAACCTCAACCTAACCCTCACCCTCACCCTAACACTAACCCTAACCCTAAACCTCAACCTAAAGGTCACACTAACCCTAAACCTCACCCTCACCCTCAACCTCACTGTAACTCTAACCCTAACCCTAACCCTAAACATAAACATAACCCTCACCCTAAGCCTTACCCTCACCACAAACTTAACCCTAATCATAACACTAACAATAAGCTTAGCCCTAACCCTAACCATAACCCTCACCGTCACTGTAACCCTAACCCTAATCCTAAACCTAACCCTATCCCTAAGCCTAACCCTAACCCTAACCCTCACACTCACCCTCAAACTAACCCTAATCCTAAACCTAACCCTATGCCTAAACCTAACCCTCACCATAACTCTCACACTAGCTCTCACCCTAACCCTAATCCTAACCCTAAACCTCATCCTAGCACTCACCCTAACCCTAAAGCTAACCGTCACCCTAACCCTCAACCTCAGCATAACCCTAAGCCTAACCCTAAACCTAAACTTAAACCTCACACTCAACCTTTACCCTAACCCGAAAACTAAGCCTAATCCTACCCTGCACCCTCAGCCTCAACTTAACCCTAAATCTAACCCTAAACCTCAACCTCACCCTAAGCCTAACACTAAACCTAAACCTCACCCTAACCCTAACCCTAAACCTCACCCTCACCCTAGCCCTCACAACAACCCTAATCCTAACCCTCAACCTAATCCTAATCCTCGCTATAACCCTAACCCTAACCCGCACACTAACTCTCAACCTCACCCTCACCCTCACCCTCAGCCTAACCCTAAGCCTAACCCTAACTCTCACACTCACCGTAACACTAACCCTAATGCTAATCCTAACCCTAACCCTAACCCTCACCCTCAACCTAACCCTCACCTTAAGCCTAACCCTAACATTAATCTTAACCCTAACTCTCAACTTCTGCATCACCCTAAACCTAAATCTAAACCTAAACCTTATCCTAACCCTAACCCTAACCCTAACCCTAACCCTCACCCTAACATTAACCCTCACCCTTTTCGTAACCCTCACCCTCCACCTAACTATCACCTTTACCCTTACCATCTCCTCCACACTAACCCTAACACTAAACCTCACACTAACCCTAACCATAACCCTCACCCTCAACCTCATGCACAGCCTAACGCTAAGCCTAATCCTAACCCTAACCCTCACCCTAACCCTAACCCTAACGATCACCCTAAACCTACTCCTCATCCCCAACCTCACCCTCAGCCTAACCCTAAGCGTAAACCTAACCCTAACCCTCACCCTCACCCTCACCCTAACCCTAATCCTAATCCTAACCCTAACCCTAACACTAAACCTCAACCTAACCCTCACCCTAACCTTATCCCGAACACTAACCCTAACCCTAACCCTCGACCTAATCCTCCAACTAACCCTAAATCTAACACTAAACCTCACTCTCACCCTAACCCTAATCCTAACCCTAATCGGAAACCTCACCCCAACTCTAAGCCTAACCCTCACCCTCACCCTCACCCTCACCATAACTCTAACCCTAACAGTAACAATAACTCTAATGCTAAACATAATCCTAACCCTCATGCTCACCTTAACCCTAACCCTATCCCTCTCGCTAACCCTAAACTTAACCGAAACCTATCTCTCACCCTAACCCTAACCTTAAACCTCAACCCAACCCTAACCCTCACCCTCACCTTAACTCTAAACCTAACCCTAAGAATAACACTAACCCTAAACCTAACCATAACTCTAAACATAACCCTCACCCGCAGCCTCACCCTCACTGCAAATTTAACCCTAAGCATAACACAAAAAATAACTCTAACCCTAATCCTAATACTAACTCTAACCTCACCTCCACCCTCACACTCAGCCTAACCCGAAGTCTAAATGTAACCTTAACCCTAACCTTAAACCTCACCTTAACCCTAACCCTAACCCTAATCCTAACCCGAACCCTATGCCTAAACCTAACCCTCACCATAACCCTCACCCTAGCCCTCAACCTAATCCTAATCCTAACACTAAACCTCATCCTAACACTCACCCTAATCCTAAACCTAACCCTCACCCTCATTCTCAGCCTAAGCCTAAGCCTAGGCCTAATCCTAACCCTAACCCTCACCCTACCCCTAACCCTAACACTAACCCTAACTCTAACCGTAAACCTAATGCTGACCCTAACCCTAACTGTAAACCTAACTCTACACTAACCCTAACCCTAACCGTAAAAATAACGCTAACCCTAACTCTAAATCTACCCCTGAACCTCATGCTCACCCTAACCCTAACTCTAATCTTAACCCTAACACTAAAACTCACCCTAACCCTAAACTTAACCCTCACCCTAAACCTAACCCTCATCCTCACCCTCACCCTCAGTCTAAACCTAAGGCCTACCCTAACCCTAACCCTAACCCTCATACTCACCCTAACCCTAACCCTAATCCTAATCCTAACCCTATCCCTAAACCTAACCCTCACCCTAATGCTAACACTAACACTAACCCTCACCCTCAGCCTCACCCTAACCCTAATTCTATCACTTAACCTCACCCACACCCTAACCCTAACACTAACCCTAAACATAACCCTAACCCTAATCCTCCCCCTAACGCTCACCCTAACCCTAACACTAACACCCTAACCCTAAACCTCAACCTAACCCTGACCTTAAACCTAACTCTATCACTAAACCTCAACCTCACCCTAACCCTCACATTAACCCTAACCCAAACCCTAACCATAACTCTAACCCTCAACCTCACCCTCACAGTAACCCTAACCCTAAACCTAAACCTAACAATAACCCTAACCCTAATCCTAACCCTCACCTTAACCATAACCCTCACCCTAAACCAAACCCTCACCTTAACACTTACCCTCACCCTAACACTAACCGTAACCCTAACACTAACCCTCAAACTAACCCTAACTTTAACCCTAACCCTAAACCTCAACCTAACCCTCACCATCACCCTAACCCTAACACTAACCCTATGACTAAGCCTTAGGCTAACCCTCCCCCTAAACCTATAACTAACCCTAAACCTCACCCTAACCCCAACCATAACCCTAAACATAACACTAAATCTAACCCTAACCCTAACCCTAAAAGTAACCCTAATCCTCAGCCTCACCCTCACCCTAACCCAAACCCTAACCCTAACCCACACCCTAACCCTCACCCTACCTCTAAGCCTAACCCTAACTCTAACCCTAACCCTCACAAACACCCTCACACTAACCCTAATCCTAAACCTAACCCATTCCCTAACCCTAACCCTCACCCTTACCCTCACCCTAGCCTTCACACTAACCCTACTCCTAACACTAAATCTCCTCCTAAACCTCACTCTAACCCTAACCCTAACCCTCACCCTAACCCTAACTCTAACCCTCAACCTCATGCTCGGCCTAAGCCTAAGCCTAAGAATAATCCTAAACCTAACCATATCCCTAACCCTCACCCTAACCCTAACCCTAACCCTAACTCTAAGTCTAACCCTAAATCTCACCTTCACCCATTCCCTAACTCTAACCCTAACCCTACCCCTAACAATAAACTTAAACCTAACCCTAACCCTCACCCTAACCATTACACTCACCCTTACCCTAACTCTCACCCTACCACTTACCCTCACTCTAACACTAACCCTAACAATAACACTAAGGCTCACACTAACCCTAACCATCACCCTAACCCTAAACCTCACCCTAACACTAACCCTAACCCGAACCCTCACTGTAGACCTCACCCTAACCCGAACCCTCAACCTCACCCTAAACCTCACACTAACCCTGATACTAATTCTCAATCTAACCCTCACCCTCACCCTAACCCTAACAGTAAACCTCCACCTAACCCTAACACTCACTCTTACCGTAACCCTAATCCTCAGCCTAACCCTCACCTTTACCCTTACCGTTACCCACACACGAACCCGCACCCTAACCCTAACCCTGACCCTAACCCGCACCCTCACTCTAACTCTACACCTAAAACTCACATTCACGCTAACAGTAACTCTAACCCTAACCCTAACACTAAACCTCACAATAACCCTAACCCTAAACCTGATCCTCACCCTCACCGTAACCGTAACCCTAACCCTGACCCTAACAATAAACCTAATCCTCAATCTAACGCTCACCCTAACACTTACCCTAACTCTTACCCTAACCCTAAACCTAACACTAACACTCACACTTATCTTTACCATCACCCTCAGCGTAAAACTCACCTTTACCTTTACGATCATCCTCACCGTAACTCTAAATCTCATGCTAACCCTCACCCTAACAGTAAACCTAACCATCACACTAACCCTAACCCTCACCCTCAACCACATGCTCAGCCTAACCCTAAGCCTAAGCCTAACATTAACCCTAACCCTAATCCTCACCCAAAACCTCAATCTCAGCCTAACCCTAAGCCTAAGCCTAAGATTAACTCTAACTCTCCCACTCACACTAAATCTATTCCTAAGCATAACCCTAACCATAAACCTAAACCTCAACCTAACCCTCACCCTAAACTTAACCCTAACACTAACACTAACCCTAACCGTAAACCTAACCCTCTAACTAACCCTAAATCTAATGCTAAACTTCACCCTCACCCTAACTCTAATCCTAAATCTAACCCTAAACCTCACCCTAACCCTAACCCTAATCCTCACCCTCAACCTCAGATTCACCATCACCAAAATTCTAACTCTAACCCTAACAATAACACTAATCTTAACCCTAAACCTAACCCTAACACTAACCCTAATCCTAACACTCACCCTCAACCTAAACTTAATGCTAACCCTAACCCTAACACTAACACTAACCCTCACCCTAACCCTAACCCTCACACTCACTGTAACCCTAATCCTCAACCTAACTCTCAACCTAACCCTAAACCTAACCCTAAAACTTAATCTAACACTAACCATAACACTGACCCTCAACCTAGCCCTCACTCTAACCCTAATTCTAAACCTAATCCTCATCCTAACCCTCACCCTAACCCTAACATTAACCATCACCCTAACCCTAACCCTAACCGTCAAACTAACCCTAATCCTCACGTTCACCGTAACCCTAACCCTAACCCTGACCCTAACCCTGAACTTAACCGAACCCTAACTCTCACCCTAACCCTAATCCTATCCCTCACCCTAACCATAACCCTCACCCTCACCCTCAGCCTAACCCTAAGCCTAAGCCTAACCCTAACCCTAACTGTCATACTCACCCTAACCCTTACCATAATCCTAATTGTAACCCTAAGCCTAACCCTCAACCTCAACCAAACCCTCAACCTAAACTTCACTCTAACACTAAACCTATCCCTAACCCTCAACCTCAGCCTCACGCTAACCCTAACTCTAAATCTCACCCTCACCCTAAACCTCACCCTAACCCTAAGCTAAACCTCACCCTCACCCTACCGCTCACCCCAACCCTAAACCTAACCCTAACCTTCCCCCTAACCCTATCTGTAACGCTAAATCTCACCCTCAACCTAACCCATACCCTCACACTAAACCCTACCCTAATCCTAACACTCAACAACAACCTCACCCTCACCGGAATTCTAACCCTAACCCTAAAAATAACACTAATCATAACCCTAACCATCACCCTAATGTTAATCCTCACCCCACCCTCACCATTAGCCTAACCCTAAGACTAAACCTAACCCTCACACTAACCCTCACACTTACTCTCACCCTAACCCTAATCCTAAACCGAACCCTATCTCTAAACCTCAACCTAACCCTCACCCTCACCCTAACCCTAACACTAACCCTAACTCTAAACTTCACCCAAACCCATCCCCAAACACTAACTCTAATCATAAACCTCACCCTCACCCTAACCCTAACCCTAACCCTAAACCTAAATCTCAATCTAACCCTAAACCTAACCCTCAACCTCAACCACACCGTAACTCTAACCCTATCCCTAACAATAACACTAACCCTAACCCTAACCCTAACCCTAACAATAACCCACATCCTCAGCCTCACCCTCACTGCAAACTTAACCCTAACCATAACCCTAACAATAACCCTAACCCTAATCCTAAATCTAACCCTAATCCTCACCCCCACCCTCACCCTCAGTCTAATCCTAAGCCTATCCCTAACCCTAACCCTAACCCTCCCTGTAACCCTAACCCTAACCCTAACACTAACACTAACCCTAACCCTAAACCTAACCCTAACCCAAACCCTAAATCTAATCTTCACACTAACCCTAATCCTAACCCTAACCCTAACCCTAAATCTCACACTCAATCTCACCTTAACCCAAATCCTAAACCTAACCCTATCCCTAACACTAACCCTCAACCTAACCCTCACACTAGCCCACACCCTAAACCTAACCCTAACCCTCACCCTAACCCCAACCCTAACACTCCCCCTCATGCTTGGCCTAAGCCAAAGCCTAAGCCTAAGCCTAACCCTAATCCTAACCCACACCTTATCCCTAACCCTAACACTAACCCTAACTCTAACCCTAAATCTCACCCTCAACCTAAGCCTAACTCTAACCCTAACCCTAAACATAAACCTCAACCTAACCCTAACCCTAAACCTAACCCACACACTAATATTTACCCTCACCCTAACACTAACCTTAACGCTAACACTAACGTTCACACTAACCCTAATCATCACCCTAACCCTAAACCTCACCCTAAACTAACCCTAAAGCTCACCCTCACCCTAGCCCTCAACCTAAGCCTAACCCTCATCCTCACCCTAAACCTCACGCTAACCCGAACACTAATCCTCAATTTAACCCTCACCCTCACCTTAACCCTTAACTTAACCCTCACCCTAACCCTAAACCTCACCCTTAGCGTAACCCTCACCCTCAGCCTAACCCTAACCATAACCCTAACCCTAAACCTCACACTAACCCTAACCCTAAACCTCAACCTTACACTAGCCCTCACCCTAACCCTAATCCTAAACCTAATCCTCATCCTAACACTAACCCTAACCCTCACCCTCACCCACACCCTAACCCTAATCCTAACCCTAACCCTCAACCTAACCCTAACCCTCACCCTCACCATAACCCTTATCCTAACCCTCAACCAAACCCTAAACTTAACCCGAACGCTAACTCTCACCCTAACCCTAACCCTCACCCTAAACCTAACCCTTCACCTCAACCTCACCCTAGCTCTCACCCTAACCCCAATCCTAACCCTAAACCTCATCCTAACCCTCCCCCTAACCGTTAACCTAACCCTCCCCCTAACCCTAACCTTCACCCCCAACCTTGCCCGCAGCCTAACATTAAGCCTAAACGTAAACCTAACCCTCAATCTAACCCTCACCCTAACCCTAAATCTAACTCTGAACCTCACCCTCACCCTAACCCTAACTCTAACCCGAACCCAAACATTAAACATCACTCTAACCCTAAACCTCACCCACACCCTCACTGTAAACGTAACACTAAACCTAACCTTAACAATAACCCTAATCCTAATCCTAACCCTCAACCTAATCATAACCCTCACCCTAACCAAAACCCTCACCCTAACACCTACCCTGATCCTAACACTAACCCTAACTCTAACCCTAACTTCACCCTAACCCTAACCCTAACAATAACCCTCAACCTAACCCTAACCCTCACGCTCAAGGTAACCCGAACCCTACCTCACCCTAACCTTAAACTTAACCTGAACCCTAACTCTCACCCTAACCCTAACCCTAACCCTAAACCTAACCCTAACCCTCACCCTCACCCTCAGCATAACCTTAAGCCTAACCCTAACAATAACCCTAACCCTAACCCTAACCCTCATCCTAAACATAACCTTCACCCTAACCATAAACCTCACCCTAACAATTACCCTCAACCTAACACTAACCCTAACCCTAACACTAACCCTCACACTAACCCTAAGTCTCACCCTAACCCTAAACCTCACCCTAAACCTAACCCTCAGCCTCAACTTATCCCTCAACCTAACCCTAACTCTCATCCTCAACCTAAACCTCACACTAACCCTAACACTAATACTCAAACTAAACTTCACCCTCACCCTAACCCTAAGACTCACCCTGACCGTAACCCTCACCCTCAGCCTAACCCTCACCTTAACCCTTACCGTCACCCTCAACCTAACCCTCACCCTAACCCTAATCCTCATCCTAACCCTCATCCTAAGGGTAACCCCAACCATAACCCTAACCATAACCCTCAAACTCTCCCTCAGCCTCAGCCTAAACCTAAGTCTAAGCTTAACCCTAACCCTAAACCTCACGCTCAACCAAGCCCTCACCCTCACCCTCACCCTCAGCATAAACTTAAGCCTAAACCTAACCCTAAGCCTAGCCCTCACACTGACTCTAGCCCTTACCCTAATCCTAATCCTAACCCTTTCCTTAACCCTCACCCTCACCCTCACCCTAACCCTAATCCTAACACTAAACCTCACACTAACCCTAACCCTAAACCTCACCCTCACCCTAGCCCTCACCCTAACCCTAATCCTAACCCTAACCCTCATCCTAACCCTCCCCATAACTCTAACCCTTACCCTCACCCTCACCCTCACCCTAACCCTCACCCTCACCCTCAGCCTAACCCTAAGACTAACCCTAACCCTAACACTCACACTCACCCTAACCCTAACTCTAATCCGAATCCTAAACCTAAACCTAACCTTCACCCTCAAACTTAACCTCAATTTAAGCCTAACCCTAACATTAATCCTAAGCCTAATCCTCAACTTCAGCCTCACCCTAACCCTAATTCTAACGCTAAACCTCACCGTGACCCTAACCCTAACTCTAACCCTATCCCTAAACCTCATCCGAACCCTAACCCTAACCCTCACCCTTACCCTCACAGTAACTGTAACCCTAACCCTAACGCTAATAATAACCCTAACCCTAACCCTAACACTCACCCTAAACATAAACCTCACCCTAACCCTAACCCTCACCCTAACACTTACCCTCACCCTTACACTAACCCTAACCCTAACACTAACCCTCACACTAACCCTAATCATCATCTTAACCCTAAACCTCACCCTAACACTAACCCTAAACCTCACCATCACCCTAGCCCTCACCCTAACCCTAATTCTCATCCTCAACCTAAACCTCACACTAACCCTAACACTAATCCTCAATCTAACCCTCACCCTCAACATAACTCTAATCCTAACCCTCACCCTAACATTAACCCTCACCCTTACCGTAACCCTCACGCTCTGCTTAACCCTCACCTTTACCCTTACTGTCACCCCCACACTAACCCTAACACTAAACCTCACCTTTACCCTAACCCTAACCCTTACCCTCAACCTCACGCTCAGCCTACCCCAAAGCCTAAGCCTAACATTTACCCTAACCCTCACCCTCACCCTAGCCCTCACCCTAACCCTAATCCGAACCCTAACCCTCATCCTAACACTCACCCGAACCCTAACCCTAACCATCACCCTACCCAAATCCTCACCCCCACCCTCACCCTCAGCCTATCCCTAAGCCTAAGCCTTACCCTAACCCTCACACTCACCCTCACCCTAACCCTAATCCTAAAACTAACCCTAACCCTAACATTAAACCTCAACCTAAACCTCACCCTAATCTTATCCCTAACACTCACCCTAACCCTAACCCTCAACCTAACCCTCCAACGAACCCTAAATCTAACTGTAAACCTCACCTACACTCTAACCCTAATCCTAACCCTAACCATAAACTTCACCCTAACCCTAACCCTCACACTCACCCTCACCCGGCCCCTCACCATAACTCTAACCCTAACAGTAACAATAACACTAATCCTAACCCTAATCCTAACCCTCATTCTCACCATAACCTTAACCCTAACCATCACCCTAACCCTAAAATTAACCAAACACTAACTCTCACCCTAACCCTAACCGTAACCCTCGCCTGAACCCTCACCCTCACCCTCACCTTCACCCTCAGCCTAACGCTAAGCCTAACCCTAACCCTAACCCTAACGTCACTCACCCTAACCCTTACCTTAATCCTAATCGTAACCCTAAGCCTAACCCTCAACCTCAACCTAACCCTCAACCTAACCCTAACTCTAAAACTAACCCTAACCCTCACCCTCACCCTAACCCTAACCCTAACCCTCAACCTAACCCTAATCCTTACTCTCACCATAACCCTTACCCTAACCCTCACCCTAACCCTAAAGTTAACCGAACCATAACTCTACCCCTAAACCTCACCCTCAACATAACCCTGAATCTAACAGTAAACCTAACAATAAACCTCAACCTAACCCTAATCCTAACCCTCAAACTAACCCTAACCCTCACCCTCACACTCTCCCTCAGCCTAAACTTAAGGCTAACCCTAACCCTAACCCTAACCCTCACACTCACCGTAACCCTAACCCTAATCCATATCCTACCCCTAATCCCTAACCCTCACCCTCACCCTCAACCTCACCTTTACCCTAATTCTAAACCTAAACCTCACCATCACCCTAACCCTAACGCTAACCCTAACAATAATCCTAACTCTAACCCTAACCCTCACCCTAACTCTCACCGTAACCCTAACCCTAACCCTAACCCTCAACCTCACCCTCAACCTCAACCTCATCCTAACCGTAATTCTAACCCCAAACCTCACTCTCAACCTAACCCACACTCTAACCCTAATACTTACCCTCACCTTAACCGTCACCCTAACCCTCATACTCACCCTCACCCTAAACCTAATCCTAAACTTAACCCTAACCATAACCCTCACCCTAACCCAAACCCTCACCCTAACACTTACCCTCACCCTAACCCTCACCCTTACCCTCACACTCACCCTCACCCTAACCCTAATCCTAAATCTAGCCCTATCCCTAAACCTCACCCTCACCATAACACTAACCCCAACCCTAAACCTCACTCTCAACCTACCCCTAACCCTAACTGTAACCCTAAACCTCAACCTAAAGGTCACACTAATCTTAACCCTAAACCTCATCCTCAACCTGTAACTCTTAACCTAACCCTAACAATCACCCTAACCCTAACCCTAACCCTCACCTTCATGCTCGGCCTAAGCCTAAGCCTAAGCCTAATCCTAACCCTAACCCTCACCCTAACCCTAAACCTAACACTAACCCTAACTCTAACCGTAAACCTCACTCTCACACTTACCCTAACTCTAACCCTAACACTAACCAGAACCCTAACCCGCAACCTAAACATAACCCTCACCCTAACCCTAACCCTCACCCTAACACTTACCCTCACCCTAACACTAAACCTAACCCTATCACTAACCCTATCCCTAACACTAACGCTCACACTAACCCTTACCATCATCCTAACCCTAAACCTCAACCTAAACCTAAACTTAAACCTCACCCTCACGCTAGCCCTCACCCTAACCCTAATCCTCATCCTCACCCTAAACCTCACACTCACCCCAACACTAATCTTCAATCTAACCCTCACCCACACACTTCTCCTAACCCTAACCCTCACCTTTACCTTAACCCTAACCCTCAACCTAAACCTCACCTTTACCCTTACCATCATTCTCACCCTAATCCTCCCCCTAACCCTAAAATTCAGCCTAACCCTCACCTAATGGTAAACCTAACCATCACCCTAACCCTAACCCTCACCCTCAACCTCACGCTCAGCCTAACCCTAAAAGCCTGAGCCTAACCCTTAACCTAACTCTCACCCTCACCCTAGTCCTTACCCTAACCCTAATCCTAAACCTAACACACAAACTCACCCTCCCCTTAAACCTAATCCTAAGCCTAAAACTAACCCTCCCCCTAACTCTCACCCTAACACTAACCCCAACACTAATGCTAACCCTAACCCTCAACATAAACCTAACTCTAACCCTAAACCTCACCCTCACCATAAACTTCACCCTAACCCTAAACCTAACCCTCAAACTATCACTAACCCTAAATCTAACCCTAAACCTCATCTTCACCCTCAACTTAACCCTAACCCTAACCGTATACCCCACCCTAACTCTAACCCTAAACCTCACCCGCAACCTCACCCTCACTGTAACTCTAACCCTAACCCTAACACTAACCCTCACACTAACCCTAAACTTAAACCTAACCCTAAAACTCAACCTAACCCTCATTCTCACCCTAATCCTAACACTAACCCTGTACTTAACCCTTACCCTAACCCTCCCCTAATCCTATATCTAACCCTAAACCTCACCCTAACCCTAACCCTAAGCCTAAGCCTAACCCTAACCCTAAACATAACCCTAAACATAACATAAATCCTCAGCCTCACCCACACACTAACCCAAACCCTAACCCTAACCCACACCCTAACCCTTAGCCGAACCATAAGCCTAACCCTAAGCCTAACCACAACACTCACACTCACCCTCACCCTAACCCTAATCCTAAACCTAACCCTACCCCTAAACCTAACCATCTCCCTAACCCTCAGCCTAGCCCTCACCCTAACCCTAATCCTAATGCTAAACCTTATCCTCACCCTCACCCTAATCCTAACCCTAACCCTCACCCTAACCCTAACCCTAACCCTCACCCTCATACTCGGCCTAAGCCTAAGCCTAAGCCTAAGCTTAACCCTAACCCTAACCCTCATCCTAACCTTAACCCTAACACTAACCCTAACTCTAAAAGTAAACCTCACCTTCACCCTAACCCTAACTCTAATCCTAACCCTAAACCTAAACCTCACCCTAACCCTAAACCTAACCATCACCCTCACCCTCACTGTAACTGTAAACCTAACCCTAAGCCTAAAAATAACCCTAACCGTAACCCTAACCCTCAGCCTATCCATAACTCTCACCCTAAACCTAACCCTCACCCTAACACTTACCCTCACCCTAACACTAACCCTAACCCTATCACTAAACCTCACACTAACCAGAACCATCACCTTAACCCTAAACCTCAGCCTGAACCTAAACCTAAACCTCACCCTCACCCTAGCCCTCACCCTAACCCTAACCCTCACCATCACCCTAAACCACACACTAACCCTTACACTAATCCTCAATCTAACCCTCACTCACATCCTTCCCATAACCCTAACCCTCCCCCTAAACCTAAAAATCATCCGAACATAACCCTTATCCTCAGCCTAACCCTCATGTTTACCCTCATGGTCACCCCACCCTAACCCTTACTCTAACCATAACACTCACACTAACCCTCATCCTAACCCTAACACTATCCCTAAACCTCATCCTCACCGTAACTCTAACTCTCACCCTAACCCTAACACTAAACCTCATCCTAACACTAACCCTATCAATCACCCTCACCCTCAGCATAACTATAACCCTAACCCTAACCCTAACAATAACCCTAACCCTAACCCTCAACTTAACCATTACCCTCACCCTAACCCTAACCCTCACCCTAACACTTACCCTAACCCGAACACTAACCCTAAACCTAACAGTAACCCTCACACTAACCCTAACCCTCACCCTAATCCTAAACCTCACCCTAACCCTAACCCTAATCCTCAATCTAACCCTCACCCTACTCCTAACCCTTACCCTTACCCTAACCCTAAACCTAACCCTAATCGTCACCCTTAACTTAAATCTCACCTTCAGCCTAAACCTCACCTTTACCCTTACCATCATTCTCACCCTAACCTTCCCCCTAATCCTAAACGTCAACCTACCCCTCACCCTAACTGTAAACCTAACCATCACCCTTACCCTAAACCTCACCCTCAACCCCACGCTCAGCCTAACCCTAAGCCAAAGCCTAACCCTTACTAAACCTCACCCTCTCCCTAGCCCTCTCCCTAAACCTAATCCTAACACCCACACTCGCCATCAGCCTAACGCTAAGACTAAGCCTCACCCTAACCCTAACCCTCACACTCACCCTCACCCTAACCCTAATCCTGACCCTACCCCTACCCCTACCCCTTAACCTCAACCTATCACTCACACTAAACTTAACCCTAACACTAACACTAACGGTAACCCACGAACTAACCCTCCCCCTAACCCTAAATCTAACCATAAACCTCACCCTCTCCCTAACCCTAATGCTACCCCTAAACCTAAAACTCAACCTAAACATAACCCTAACCCTCACCCTCACCTTAATTCTAACTCTAACCCTAACCCTAACCCTAACCCTAAACCTAATCCTAACACAGACCCTCACCCTAACTCTAATCCTAAACCTAATTATCCTCCTAACCCTTACCCTAAACCTAACACTAACCAACACCCTAACCCTAACCCTAAACCTAACCCTAACCCTCAACCTAACCCTAACCCTCATGATCACCGTAACCCTAACCCTAAGCCTCATCCTAACCATAAACTTAACACGAACCTTAACTCTCACCCTAACCCTAAGCCTAAAACTCACCCCAACCCTAACCCTCACCGTCACCCTCACCCTCAGCCTATCCCTAACCCTATCCCTAACCCTAACCCTAACCTTCAAACAAACCCTAACCCTTTCCCTAATTCTAATCCTAAACCTAATGCTAACCCTCACCCTCACCCTAACCCTAACCCTAACCCTAACCCTAAGTCGAACACTAAACCTAACTCTAACAATCACAATCAGCCTCACCCTAACCCTAAATCTAACCCTAAACCTCACACTCACCCTAAACCTAAACCTAACCCTAATCCTAATGGTAAACCTCACCCCAACCCTAACCCTAAACCTCACCCTCACCCAAGCCCTCACCCTAAGTCTAATCCTAACCCTAACCATCATCCTAACCCTCACCCTAACACTAACTCTAAAAATAACCATCACCCTAACCCTAACCCTAACGCTAACGCTCAACCTAACCCTAACACTCACCCTCACTGAAACCCTCACCCTAACCCTCACCCTAACCCTAAACTTAACCCTAACCCAAACCTCACCCTAACCCTAACCCTAACCCTCAAGCTAACCCTAACCCTCACGCTCACCCTCACCCTCAGCCTAAGCCAAGCCTAAGCCTAACCCTAACCCTAACCCTCACACTCACCCTAAGCCTAATCCTAATCCAAATCCTAAACCTAACCCTAATTTGCACCCTTACCCTAACCATCACCTTAACCCTAACCCTAACACTAACACTAAACCTAACCCTCAACCTCAGCCTCACCCTAACCCTAACTCTAACCCTAAACCTCACCCTCCCCCTAACCCTAACTCTAACCCTAACCCTCACCATGAACCTCAACCTCAGCCTAACCCTAAGCCTAAACCTAAACCTAACCCTAACGCACACACTGACAATCATCCTAACCCCAATACTAAACCTATCCCTAACCCTAACCCTCCCACTAACTCTCACCCTAACCTTAACCCTAACACTAACCCTAACCCTAAACCTCAACCTAACCCTCACCCTAACCATCACACTAAACCTAATCCTCAGCCCCACCCTCACCCCCAGCCTAACCCTAAGCCTAAGCCTAAAAATAAACCTAAAACTTACACTAAACCTCACCCTAACCCTAAGCATACCCTATCCCAAACCCTAACCCTTAACCTCAACCTAACCTTCACCCTAACCTTAACCCTAACACTAACCCTAACTCTAACCCACGAACTAACCCTCCCGCTAACCCTAAATCTAACCCTAAAACTCACACTCAACCTAACCCTAACACGAAACCTCACCCTAACCCTAAACTTCAACCTGACCCTCACCCTCATCCTCACCGTAAGTCTAACCATAAACTTAACAATAACACTAATCCTAACCATAAACCTAACCCTAACCCTAAACCTAACCCTAATCCTAACACTCACCTTCAGCCTAACCCTCATCATTACCCTTACCGTCACCCAAACCCTAACCCTCACCCTCACCGTAACCCTAACCCTCATCCAAACCCTCACCCTAAACCTAACCCTAAACCTAAACCTCACCCTAACACTAACAGTAAACTCACCCTCACCTTAGCCCTCACCCTCACCCTAATTTTAACCCTAATTCTAATCCTAATCCTTTCCCTAACCCTAACCCTAATCCTCACCCTAAAACTAAACCTAACCCTAACCCTAAACCTCAACCTAACCCTAACCCTCAAGCTCACTGTAACACTAACCCTAACCCTCATCCTAACCATAAACTTACCCTGAACCCTAACTCTCACCCTAACCCAAACCCTCAGTCTCAACCTAGCCCTAACTTTCACCCTCACCCTCACCCTCAGCCTAACCCTAGGCCTAACCGTAACCCTAACTCTCACACTCACCCTATTACCCTAATCCTAATCCTAACCCTAAAGCTAACCCTCACCCTCACCCTATTCCTCACCCTAACCCTAACCCTAACACTAACCCTAACTCTAACAATCTCAATCAGCCTCACACTAACCCTATCTCTAACCCTAAACCTCACCCTCACCCTAACCCTAACCGTAACCCTAAACCTCACCTAGCCCTAAACCTAAACCTCACCCTCACCCTAGCCTTCACCCTAACCCTAATCCTAACCCTAACCCTCATCCTAAACCTCACGCTAACACTAAGCCTAACCCTAACCCTCACACTCACCGTAATCCTTACCCTAACCCTCACCCTAACCCTAAACTTAACTCGAACCCTAACTCTCACCCTAACACTAACTCTTACACTATCCCTCACCTTCATCCTAATCCTAAGTTTAATCCTAATCCTAACCCTCACACTCACCCTAAACCTCACATTAACCCTAACCCTAACACTAAACCTAACCTTAACTCTCACCCTCAGCCTCACCATAACCCTAACTCTAAACCTAAATCTCACCATCAACCTAACCCTAACCCTAAACTTCACCATCACCCTAGGCCTCTCCCTAACCCTAATCCTAACCCTAATCCTCATCCTAACCCTCAACCTAAACCTAACTTTAACCCGCACCTTAACCCTAGCACTTGTCTCTCAACATCACCCTCAGCCTAACCCTAAGCCTAACCATAAACCTAGCCCTAACACACACAATCACACTCACCCTAAACCTAATCCTAACCCTATCCCTAACCCTAAACCACCCCCTAACGATCACCCTAACACTAACCCTAACACTAACTCTAACCCTAACCCTCAACCTAACCCTAACTCTAACCCTAAACCTCACCCTCACCCTAACGCTCATCATAACACTTGCCCTCAACCTAAACCTAACCCTAACCATAACCCTCCCCCTAAGCCTAAACATCATCTTACCCTCACCCTAAACTTAAACCTAACCATAACCCTAACCCTAACCCTAAACCTCAACCTAAACCTCACCCTCACCCTAACCGTAACACTAACCCTAACACTAACCTTCCCACTAACCCTCCCCCTAACCATATATCTAACACAAAACCTCACCCTCACCCTCACCCTAAACCTAACCCAAACCCTCACCCTAACCATAACCCTCACCCTAACCCTAACCCTCACCATAACACTTACACTCACCCTAGCACTAACCCTAACCCTAACACTCACCCTCACACTAACCCTAACCCTCACCCTAATCCTAAACCTCACCCTAACAATAACACTAACCATAACCCTCAACCTCACCCTAGCCCTCACCCTAACCCTAAATCTAACCCTCACCCTCAGCCTAACCCTAACCCTCACCCTCACCCTAAGCCTCACACTAACCCTAAAACTAATCTTCAATCTAACCAACACCTAACACTAACCCTAACCCTAACCTAACCCTAACCCTTATCCTAACCCTAAACCTAACCCTAACACTCACGCTTATCTTAACCCTCAACCTCAGCCTAAACCTCACCATTACCCTTACCATCAGCCTCACCCTAACCCTTACCCTAACCCTAACTCTAACCCTAAACCTCACCCTCTCCCTAAATCTAACTCTAACCCTAACCCAAAACCTAAACCTCACCCTAACCCTAACCCTAACCCTCACCCTCACATTCACCCTAGCCCTCAACCTAACCGTAATTCTAAACCTCACCCTCACCCTAATGCCTAAGACTAACCCTATCCCTCACACTCACCTTCACCCTAAACATAACTGTAACACTAACCCTAACACTAACCCTCACACTAGCCCTCAACCTAATGCTAAATCTAACCCTACACCTCACCTTCACCTAACCCTAACTCTAACCCTCCCCCTCCCCCTAACACAAAGCCTAACCCTAACTCCAACCCTAACCCTAACACTAAGCCTAACACAAACCCTCACCCTAACACTCACCCTAACCCTCAACCTCACCCTAGCCCACACCCTAAACCTAAGCCTAAGCCTAACCCTCACCCTAAACTTCACTCTAACCCTAACCCCAACCCTAATGCTATCGCTAAACCTCACCCTCCCCCTCACCGTAAACATAACCCCAATCCTAACTTTAACCCTAACCCTCACCCTCACCATAAACCTCACCCTAACCCTAACACTACCACTAAACCTAACCCTAAACATAACCCTAAACATAAACCTCACCCTCAGACTCACCCGAACCGCAAACTTTACCCTAAACATAACAATAACAATAACCCTAACCCTCACCCTAACAATATCCCTAACCCTAAACCTAACCCTAACTCTAACCCTAACCCTAAACCTAAACCTAAACCTGACCCTAACCCTAATCCTATCTCTCACCCTCAACCTCACAGTAACCATAACACTAACCCTAACAGTTACAATAACCCTAACCCTAACCCTAACTCTCATGCTAACCATATACTTCACCCTAAACCTAACCCTCACCCAAACACTTATCCTCACCATAACCCTAACCCTACTACTGAAACTCACCCTAAACCTTACCCTAATCCTAATCCTTTCCCTAAGCCTAACCCTCACCCTCACCCTAACCGTTACCCTAACCCTAACCCTCACCCTCAGCCTCACCCTAACCCTAACTCTAACCCTAAACTTCAATCTCACCCTAACCCTAACCATAACCATAACCTTAAACCTCACCCTAACATTAACACTAAACCTCACACTCACCCTAGCCCTCACCCTAACCCGAACCCTAACGATAACCCTCATCCTAACCCTCAACCTAACACTAATCCTAACGCTCACCCTCACCTTCACCCTAACCCTAAACATAAACTGAACTCTAACTAACATCCTAACACTAACCCTCACCCTAACCTAAACCTCACTCTCACCCTCAACCTCAGTCTAACCCTAAGCCTAACCCTAACCCTAACCCTAAACATTACCCTCACCCTAACGATCAATCTAACCCTAACCCTAACCCGAACCTGAAAGCTCACCCTAACACTAACCCTAATCCTAATCCTAACCCTAAACCTCCCCCTAACTCTCACCCTAACCATAACCCTAACACTAACACTAACCCTAACCCTCAACCTAGCACTCACCCTAAACCTAACTCTAATCCTAAACCTCACCCTCACCTTAACCCTAACTCTCACCCTAAGCCAAATCCTAAACTTCACCCTAACCCTAACCCTAACCCTCATCCTCACCCTCACCGTAACTGTAAACCTAAACCTAACCCTAACAATAACCCTAACCCTATTCCTAACCATCACCATACCCATAACACTCACCCTAACTCAAACACTCACCCTAATATTTACCCTCACCTTAACACTAACCCTAACCCTAACACTAACCCTCACACTAACGCAAACCCTAACCCTAAACCTAAACCTCAACGTAACCCTCACCCTCACCCTCACCCTAACACTAACCCTAACCCTAACCCTAACCCTAACCCTCACCCTAACCCTATATCTAACCCTCAACCTCAACCTCACCCTCACCTTAACCCTAACCGTAAACCCCACCCTAACCCTAACCCTAACCCTCACCCTCATGCTCGGCCTAAGCCTAAGGCTAAGTCTAACCCTAAACCTAAACCTCACCCTAACCCTTACACTAACACTAACCCTAACTCTAACTCGAAACCTCACCCTCACCCTAACCCTAATTCTAACACTGACCCTAAACCTAAACATCATCCTATCCCTAAACCTCACCCTCACCCTCACCATAACCGTAACCCTAACCCTAACAATAACCCTAACCCTAACCCTCATCCTAAACATAACCTTCACCCTAACCATAAACCTCACCCTAACACTTACCCTCACCCTAACACTAACCCTAACCCTAACACTAACCCTCACACTAACCCTAACTCTCACCCTAACCCTAAACCTCACCCTAAACTTAACCCTCACCTTCAACCTAGCCCTCAACCTAACCCTAACGCTCATCCTCACGCGAAACCTCACACTAACCCTAACACTAATCCTCAATCTAACCTTCACCCTCACCCTAACCCTAAGACTCACCCTGAACGTAACCCTCACCCTCAGCCTAACCCTCACCTTTACCCTTACCGTCACCCTCACCCTAATCCTCAACCTAAACCTAAGCCTCATCCTAACCCTCATCCTAAGGGTCACCCCAATCATCACCTTAACCCTAACCCTCACCCTCTCACTCAGCCTCAGCCTCAGCGTAACCCTAAGCTTAACCCTAACCCTAACCCTCACCCTCAACCTAGCCCTCACCCTAGCCCTCAACCTAACCCTAATCCTAACCCTAACCCGCATCCTAACCCTTAACAACCAGAACCCTAACCATCATTCTAAACCTAATCCTTACCACCCAGTACACTCAGCCTAACCCTAAGCATAAATGAAGCCTAACCCTAACCCTCACACTCATCCTCACTCTAAGCCTAATCCTAAAACTAACCCTAACCCTAATATTAAACCTCAACCTAACGGTCAAACTAACCACAAGCCTAACACTAACCCTAATCCTAACCCTCACCCTAACACTCCCCGAAACCCTAACTCTCACCCTAAACCTCACCATCACCCTAACCACAACCCTATCCCTAAACCTCACCCTAACCCTGATCCTAATCCTCAACCTCACCCTCACCCTCACTGTAACTCTAACCCTAACCCTAACTATTACACTAACCCTAACACTAACACTAACGTTGACCCTCACCCTAACCCTAAACCAAACCCTCACCTTAACACTAAACCTAACCCTAACCCTCACCCTAACGGTAACCCTAACCCTAAACCTCAGCCTAACGCTAACCCTAACCCTCATCCTCACTCTAGCCCTCACCCTAAACCTAATGCTAACCCTAATCCCTCAACTTCACGCTCGGCCTAAGCCTAAGCCTAATCCTAAGACTAAACGTGACCCTCACAGTCACCCTCACTCTAACCCTAACCGTAACCGTAACCCTAACCCTAACCCTCAACCAAACCTTAACCAGAACCATCACTCTAAACCTAATCCTCATCCCCACACGCACCCTCAGCCTAACCCTAAGCCTAAGCCTAACCCCAAGCCTAACCCTCACACTCACCCTCACCCTAACCTTAATCCTAACCCTAAACATAACCCTAAACCTAAACCTAAACCTAACCCTCACCCTAACGCTAACCCTAACTCTAACACTCACCCTCACCTTAGTCCTCACCCTAACCCTCACCCCAAACCCAACCCTCACCCTCACCAAAACACGAAACCTAACCCTCACCCTAACCCTACCCCTAACCCTAAACCTAATCCTCACCTTAACCCTAACCCTAACCCTCACCCTCAACCTAGCCCTTACCCTAAACATAATTTTAACCCAAATCCTCATCCTAACCCTCACCCTAACTCTAACCCTAATTTTCAACCTAACCCTAAACCTAAGTCTAACCCTCAACCTAACCCTAACCCTAAACCTCACCATAACCTGACCCTAACCCTCTCCCTAACCCTAAACCTTACCTGAACACTAAACCTCACCCTAAGCCTTACCCTAAACCTCACCCTCACCCTAGCCCTCACCCTAACCCTAATCCTAACCCTAACCCACATCCTAAACCTTAAACTAACCCTAAACCTAACCATCACCTAACCCTAATCTTAACCCCCACCCTCACCCTCAGCCTAACCCTAAGCCTAAGTCTAACCCTCACCCTAAACCTCACACTCACCGTCAACCTAACCCTAATCCTAAACCTAACACTATCCTGAAACCTCAACCTAACCCTCTCCCTCACCCTTACCCTAACACTAACCCTAGCCCTAAACCTCACCTTAACCCTCCCCCTAACCCTAAGTCTAACCCTAAACCTCACCCTCACCCTTACCCTAACCCTAACCCTAACCCTCACACTCACCCTCAACCTCACTGTAAATCTAACTCTAAACCTAACAATAACCCTAACTCTAACCCAAACCACAACGCTAAACATAATCGTCACCCTCAGCCTCACCCTCACGGCAAACTTAACCCTAACCATAACACTAACAATAATCCTAACCCTAACCCTAACCCTAAACCTAACCCTAATCCTCACCCCCACTATCACCCTCAGCCTAACCCTAAGCCTAAGCCTAACCCTAACCCTAACCTTAAACCTAACCATAAACCTCACCCTCAGCCACACCCTCACACCAAACTTAATTATAACCATAATATTAACAATAACCCTAACCCTAAACCTAACCCTAATCCTCATACTAAACCTCACCCTAACCCTAACCCTAACACTCACCCTAAACCTAACCCTAACAATAATCCTCAACCTAATCCTAACCCTCATGCTTACCGTAACCCTAACCCTAACTCTCATCCTAGCCCTAAGCTTACCCCAAACCCTAACACTCACCCGCACCTTCACACTCATCCTAACCCTAAGCCTAAACCTAACCCTAACCCTAACCCTCACACTCACCCTATTACCCTAATCCTAATCCTAACCCTAACCCTAAGCCTCACCCTCATGCTAACCCTCACCTTAACCCTAACCCTAACACTAACCCTAACCTTAACACTCACCTTCAGCCTCCCCCTAACCCTAACTCTAAACCTAAAACTCACACTCACCCTAAACCTAACCCAAAACCTCACCCTAACCCTAACCCTAAACCACACCCTCATTCTAGCCATCCCCCAAACCCTAAACCTAACCCTAACCCGCACCTTAACCCTAACCCTCACCCTCAACCTAACCCTCAGCCTAACCATAAGCCTAACCCTTAACTTAACCCTAACACACGCACTCACCCTCACCCTAACCATAATACTAACCCTATCCCTAACCCTAACCCTCACCCTAACCCTATCCCTAACACTAACCCCAAACCTAACCCTCAACCTAACCCTCACCCTAACCCTAACTCTAACTCTAAACCTCACCCTCACCCTAACCCTCACCATAACACTTACCCTCAACCTAACCCTAACCCTAACCCTAACGCTCCCCCTAACCCTAAACGACATCCTAACCCTCATCCTAATGGTAAACCTAAACATCACCCTAACCCTAAGCTTAACCCTAAACCTCAACCTCACCCTCATCCTTACCCTAACACTAACCCTAAACATAACCCTCCCCCTAAACCTATAGCTAACCCTAAACCTTACCATCACTCTCACCATAACACTAACCCTAACCCTAACCGTAACCATAAACCTCAGCCTAAACATAAGCCTGACCATAACACTTACCCTCACACTAACACTAACCCTAACCCTAACACTCACCTCACACTAACCCTAACCCTCACCCTAATCCTAAACCTCACCCTAACTCTAATACTAAGCATAACCCTCACCCTCATCCTAGCAATCACTCTAATCTTAATTATAAAAATCCCCCTCACCCTAATCCTAACCCTCATCCTCACCCTAACCCTAAGCCTAACCCTAAACCTCAACCTAACCCTAACCCTCACCCTCACAGTAACCCTTACCCTAACCCTCACCCTAACGCTAAACTTTATCCCAACATTAACTCTCACCCTAAACCTAACCCTAACACTTACCCTATCCCTAACCCTCACACTCAGCCTCACCTTCAGCCTAAGACTTAGCCTAAGCCTAACCCTAACCCTAACCTTCACACTTACCCTAACCCTAACCCTAATTCTAAGCCTAACCCTAACACTCACCCTCACCCTAACCCTCACCTTAACCCTAACCCTAACATTAAACCTAATCCTAATTCACACCCTCAGCCTCACCCTAACCCTAACTCTAACAATAAACCTCACCCTGACCCGAACCCTAACCCTAACCCTAACCCTAAACCTCACCCTAACACTAACACTAACCCTCACCCTCAACCTAGCCCTCACACTAACCATAATCCTAACCCTAAACCTCATCCTCACCCTCCCCCTATCCCTAAGCCTAACCCTCACCCTAACCCTAACTTTCTCACCCTCAACCTCACCCTCAGCCTAACCCTAAGCCTAACCATAAACCTAACCATAACACACAAACTCACCCTCAGCCTAAACCTAAGCCTAAACCTAAATCTAACCCTAACCCACACACTCACCCTCACCCTAACCCTAATCCTAACTCTAACCCTAACACTATCCCTCCCCCTAACTCTCACCCTAACCCTAAACCTAACACTAACCCTAAACCTAAACCTCAACCTAACCCTTACCATAACCCTAAACCTCAAGCACACCCTAAACCTAACTCTAACCCTAACCCAAATCCTAAACCTCACCCTAACACTAACCTTAACTCACACCCTCACAGTAACCATAAACATAAACCTTACCCTAACAATAACCCTAACTCTAATCCTAAGACTCAATATAACCCTAAAATTAACCCTAACCGTAAACCTCACCCTAACCCTCCCCTAACCCTAACTCTAACCCTAAACCTCACCCTCATCCTAACCCTAACCCCAACACTAAACCTCACCCTAGCCCTAACCCTCACCCGCACCCTCAACCTCACTGTAACTCTAACCGTAACCCTAACATTAACCCTAACCCTAACACTAACCATCACCCTAACCCTAATCCTAACCCCCAAACTCACCCTCAGCCTTACCCTAAGATTAAGCCTAACCCTAACCCTAACCCTCACACTCACCGTCACCCTAACCCTAACCCTATCCCTAAACTTCAACCTAACCCTTACCCTCACCCTAACCCTAACACTAAACCTAACCCTAACCCTCACCCTAACACTCCCCCTAACCCTAACTCTAACCCTAAAACTTACCTTCACCCTAACCCTAACCCTAACCCTAAACCTCACCATAAACCTCACCCTAACCCTCATCCTCACCCTCAATGTCAATCTCACTGTAACTCTAACCAAAACCCAACAATAAGACTAACACTAATCCTGACCCTAACCCTAACACTAACCATAAACCTCACCCTCAGCTTCACCCTGACTGCAAACTTAACCCTTACCATAACACTAACAATAACCCTAAACGTAAATCTAAACCTAACCCTAACCCTAACCCTTACCTACTACTCACCACCAACCTCACCCTCAGCCTAACCCTAATCCTAACCCTAAACCTAACCCTAACCCTCACTGTAACCTAAACCCTAACCGTAACCCTAACCCTAACTGAAACACTAATCCTAACCCCAAACCTAACCCTAACCCTAACCCTAAACCTAACACTAATCCTCACCCTCACCCTCATGCTTACCCAAACAATAACCCTAACCCTCACCCTAACACTAAGCCTAACCCTAACCCTAAGCCAAAACCTAAACCTAATCCTCACACTCACCCTCACCCTAACCCTAATCAAAAACCTAACCCTATCCCTAACCCTAACCCTCACCCTAACCCTCACCCAACCCCTCAAACTTACCCTAATCCTAATCCTAAACCTCATCCTAAACCTCACTCTAACCCTAAACTTAACATTCAAACTAACCCAAACCCTAAATCTAAACCTCACCCTAACCCTAAACCTAATCTGCACCCTCACCCCTATCCTCAACTTAACTCTAACCATAACAATAACCCTAACGCTAAACCTAAGCCTAACCCTCAAACTCACTGTAACTCTAACCCTAACCCTAACTTTAAACCACACCCTAACGCTAACCATAAGCCTCACCCTCACTCTAGCCCTCACCCAAACCCTAATCCTAACCCTAAACCTCATCCTAACCCTCACCCTAACCCTAAAACCCTAACCCTCACACTAACCTTAACCCTCACCCTCACCCTCATGCTCAGCCTAAGCCTAAGCCTAAGCCTAAGACTAACCCTATCCCTCACACTCACCTTCACCCTAATCATAACTGTAACACTAACCCTAACACTAACACTAGCCCTCAACCTTACGCTAAATCTAACCCTAAACCTCACCCTCACTTAATCCTAACCCTCCCCCTCTCACTCCCCCTAACACAAAGCCTAACCCTAACTCCAGCCCTAACCTTAACACTAACCCTAACCCTAACCCTTACCTACTACTCACCACCAACCTCACCCTCAGCCTAACCCTAATCCTAACCCTAAACCTAACCCTAACCCTCACCCTAACACTCACCCTAACCCTCAAACTCACCCTAGCACACACCCTAAACCTAAGCCTAAGCCTAACCATCACCCTAATCTTCACTCTAACCCTAACCCCAAACCTCACGCTATCCCTAAATCTCACCCTCACCCTCACCGTAACCCAAACACTAATCCTAACCTTAACCCTAACCCTCACCCTCACCCTAAACCTCACCCTAACCCTAACACTAACACTAGTCCTAACCCTAAACATAACCCTAAACATAACCCTCACCCTCAGCCTCAACCGAACCGCAAACTTAACCCTAAACATAACACTAAAAATAACCCTAACCCTCATCCTAACAATAACCCTAACCCTAAACCTAACCTTAACTCTAACCCTAACCCTAAACCTAAACCTAAACCTGACCCTAACCCTAATCCTAACACTCAGCCTAACCCTCCCCGAAACCCTAACTCTAACCCTAAACCTCATCCTCACCCTAACCATAACCCTTACCCTAAACCTCACCCAAACCTGATCTTAACCCTCACCCTCACCCTCACTGTAACTCTAACCCTAACCCTAACTATTACACTAACCCTAACACTAACCCTAACGCTGACCCTCACCCTAACCCTAAACCAAACCCTCACCTTAACCCTAACCCTAACCCTAACCCTCAACCTCACGGTAACCCTAACCCTAAACTCAGCCTACCGCTAACCCTAACCCTCATCCTCACTCTAGCCGTCACCCTAAACCTAATGCTTACCCTAAACCTCACCCTTACCTTCACGCTCGGCCTAAGCCTAAGCCTAAGCATAAGACTAACCCTGACCCTCACAGTCACCCTCACCCTAACCCTAACCGTAAACTTAACCCTAACCCTAACCCTCACACTAACCCTCACCTGAACGCTAACTCTAACTCTAAACCTCACCCTCTCCCTAACCCTAAACCTCACCCTAACCCTCACCCTCTGTCTAACATTAAGGCTAACCTTAACCACAACACTAACCCTAATACTAACCCTAACCCCCACCCTAACGCTCACCCTAAACCTAACCCTAACCCTAACCCTCACCCGCACCATAGCCCATACAGAAACCTAAGCCTAAGCCCAACCCTCAACCTAAACCTCACTCTAACCCTAAGCCCAAAGTTCACGCTAACCATAACCCTCACCCTCACCCAAACCGTAACTCTAATCCTAACCCTAACCCTAACCATAACACTCACCCTAAACTTAAACCTAATCTTACTCCTAACACTAACGCTAACCGTAAACCTAACCCTAACCCTCACCCTAACCCTAACTCTAACCCTAAACCTCAACCTCACCCTAACCCTAACCCTAATCCTAAACCTCACTCTAAACCTAAACCTTACCCTAACACTTACCCTCATCTTAAAGCTAACACTAACCCTAACACTAACCCTCACATTAACACTAACCATCACCCTAAACCTAAACCTCACCCTAACCCTAACCCTAACCCTCAACTTCACCCTAGTGATCACGCTAACCCTAACCCTCAACCTCACCCTAAACCTCACACTAACCCTAACACTAATCCTCAGTCTAACACTCACCCTCACGCTAACCCTAAACCACACCCTTACCATAAACCTCACCCTCAGCCTAACCCTCACCTTTTCTCTTACAGTCACCCTCATCCTAACCCTCACCCTAAACCACAACCCTCATCCTATCCCTCACCCTAACCGTAACCCTAACCATCACCCTAACCCTAACCCTCACCCTCAAATTCAGCCTCAGCCTAAACCTAACCCTAAGCCTAAACCTAACCCCAAACCTCACACTCACCCTAGCCCTCACCCTAACCCTAATCCTAACCGTAACCCTCATCCTAACCCTCAACCGAACCTTAACCAGAACCATCACTCTAAACCTAATCCTCATCCCCACACGCACCCTCAGCCTAACCCTAAGCCTAAGCCTAACCCCAAGCCTAACCCTCACACTCACCCTCACCCTAACCTTAATCCTAACCCTAAACATAACCCTAAACCTAAACTTAAACCTAACCCTCACCCTAACGCTAACCCTAACTCTAACACTCACCCTCACCTTGATCCTCACCCTAACCCTCACCCCAAACCCAACCCTCACCCTCACCAAAACACGAACCCTAACCCTCACCCTAACGCTACCCCTAACCCTAAACCTAAGCCTCACTTTAACCCTAACCCTAACCCTCACCCTCAACCTAGCCCTCACCCTAAACCTAATTTTAACCCTAACCCTCATCCTAACCCTCACCCTAAATCTAACCCTAATCTTCAACCTAACCCTAAACCTATTTCTAACCCTCAACCTAACCCTAACCCTAACCCTCACCATAACCTGACCCTAACCCTCTCCCTAACCCTAAACCTAAACCGAACACTAAACCTCACCCTAAGCCTTACCCTAAACCTCACCCTCACCCTAGCCCTCATCCTAAACCTAATCCTAACCCTAACCCTCATGCTAACCCTCACCCTAAACCTAACCCTAACTCTAACCCTAACCCTAAATCTAAAACTCATCCTAACCTTAATCCTAATCCTCACCCTCTCCCTCACTGTAACCATAACCCAAACACTAACACTTACAATAACCCTAACCTAACCCTAACCCTCATCCTAACCATATCCTTCAACCTAACCTTAACCCTCATCCTAACACTTACCCTCACCCTAATCCGAACCCTAAACCTCACACTCACCCTAACCCTCAACCTAACCCTAATTCTCACACTAACCCGAAACCTAATGCTAGGCTTCAGCCTGACCCTAAACGTAACTCTACCCTACACCTCACCCTCACCATAACCGTAACCCTACCCATAACTCTAAAGCTCACCCTAACGCTAACCATAAACCTCACCCTCACCCTAGCCATAACCCTAAACCGAATTCTCACCCTAAACCTCATCCTAACCCTGACCCTAACACTAACCTTAACCCTCACTCTAACACTCACCCCAACCCTAAACCTAACCCTAACCCTCAACCTAATCCTAACTGTCACCCTCACCAAAACCCTTACCCTAAACCTTACCCTAACCCTAACCTTAACCCTCACCTTAACCCTAACTCTCACCATCACCCTCACCTTCAACCTAACCCTAACCCTAACCCTAAACGTTACACTCTCCCTAACCCTAAACCTCACCCTAACCCTAAATTTAATCCTAATAGTAACCATAACCCAAAGCCTCAACCTCACCCTAACCCTCACCTTAACCCTAATCCTAACACTAACCCTAACCCTAACCCTCACCCTCAGCCACATCCTAACCCTAACTCTAACCCTAAACCTCACGCTCATCCTAACCCTAACCATAAACCTAAACCTCATCCTAACCCTAACCCTAAACCTCACCCTCACCCTAGCCCTCACCCTAACCCTAATCCTAATCCTAACCCTCATCCTAAACCTCCCCCTAACCCTAACCCTAACCTTCACCCTAACCCTAACTCTCACCCTCAAACTCACCATCAGCCTAAGCCTAAGCCTAACCCTAAACCTAACACACACAATCACCTTCAGCTTTACCCTTATCCTAACCCTAAACCTAACCCTAACCCTAAGCCTCGCTCTAACTCTCACCCTAACCATAACCCTAACACTAACCTAACCCTAATCCTCAACCTAACCCTCCCCTAACCCGAACTCTAATCCTAAACCGCACCCTCACCCTAAACCTAACTCTAACCCTAACTGAAACACTAAACCTCACCCTAACCCTAAACCTAACCCTCACCCTCACCCTCACCTTAACCTTAACCCTAAACCTAACCCTAACAATAACCCTAAACATAATGCTAACCCTCACTCTAACCATAACCCTCATCCTAACCCAAACCCTCACCCTAACACTTACCCTCACATTAACACTAACCCTAACGCTAAAACTAACCCTGACACTACCCCTAACCCTAAACCTAACCCTAAACTTCCACCTAACCCTCACCCTTACCCTATCCTTAAAACTATCCCTAACCCTAAGCCTCACTGTCACCTCCCTTAACCCTATATCTAACTGTAAACCTAACCCTCACCCTAATCCAAAACCCCACCCTAACCATAACACTAATCCTCACCCGCACCCTCAACCTCACCTTAACTCTAACCCTCACCATACCAATAACACTAACCCTAACCCTAACCATCACTCTAACCCTAATCCTCACCCCCACCCTCAGCCTCACCCTCACCTCAAACTTAACCCTAACCATAACACTAATAACCCTAACCCTAACCGTAATCCTCACCCCCATACTCATACTCAGCCTAAACCTAAGCCTAACCCTAACCCTAACCCTAATCTTCACCCTCACCCCAGCCCTCAACCTAACCCTAACACTCATCCTCACTCTAAACCTCACCCTAACCCTAACACTAATACTCAATCTAACCCTCACCCTCACCCTAACCCTAACCATAACACTCACCCTAACCCTAACCTTCACAATTACCGTAACTCTTGCACTCAGACTAAACCTCATGTTTACCCTTACCGTCACCCCCACCCTAACCCTCACCCTAAACCTCACCCTCACCCTATTACTCAACCTAACCCTAACTCTACCCCTAAACCTCACCCTCACCCTAACCCTAACTCTAACCCTAACCCTAACACTAAAACTCACCCTAACCCTAACCCTAACCCTCACCCTAACCCTAAACCTCGCCCTCACCCTTAGCCTCAGCCTAACCCTAAGCCTCACCATAAACATATCCCAAACACACACACTCACCCTCACCCTAACACTAATCCTAACCCTAACCCAAACCCTAAACCTCCCCTCAACTCTCACCCTAACCCTAACCTTAACACGAACATTAACCCTAACCCTCAACCTAACCCTCACCCTAAACCTAACTCTAAACGAAACCTCACCCTCAGCCTAAACCTAACTCTAACACTAACCCAAAACCTAAAACTCACCCTAACCCTAACCCTAACCCTCATCCTCACCCTCACCGTAACCATAAACCTAAACCTAAACCTAAGAATAACCCTAACTCTATTCCTAACCCTCACCCTAACACTTACCGTCACCCTAACACTAACCCTAACCCTCCCTCTAACCCTCACCCTAACCCTATATCGAACCCTCAACCTCACCCTCACCCTAACCCTAACTCCTAACCCCACCCTAACCCTAAAGCTAACCCTCACCCTTTGCTCGGCCTAAGACTAACCCTAAGCCTAAGCCTAAAACTAAACCTAAACCTCACCCTAACCCCAACAATAACACTAAACCTAACTCTAATCCTAAACTTCAAACTCACCTTAACCCTAACTCTAACCCTAACCCTAAACCTAAACCTCACCCTAACCCTAACCCTCACCCTCACCCTCACCCTCACCGTAAACGTAACCCTAACCCTAACGCTAACAATAACCTTAACCATTACCATAACCTTCATCCTAACCATAACTTTCACCATAACAATAACCCTCACCCTAACATTTACCCTCACCCTAACACTAACCCTAAACCTAACACTAACCCTCACACTAACCCTCACCATCACACTAATCCTAAACCTCACCCTGATCCTAACCTTCACCCTCAACCTAGCCCTCAACCTAACGCTAACCCTCATCCTCACCCTAAACCTCACACTAACCCTAACACTAATCCTCAACCTAAACCTAACCGACACGCTAACCCTAACCCTCACCCTTACCTTACCCCTCACCCTCAGCCTAACCCTCACCTTTACACTTACCGTCACCCTCAACCTAACCCTCACCTTAACCCTCACCCTAACCCTAATCCTCATCCTAACCCTCACCCTAATGGTAACCCCAAACATCCCCCTAACCCTAACCCTCACGCTCACCCTCAGCCTCAGCCTAACACCAAGCCTAAGCCTAAACCCAACCCTAACCCTCACCCTCACCCGAACACTAATCTTAACCCTAACCCTCATCCTTACCCTTAACCTAACCATAAACCTAACCAACTTTCTATACCTAGTCCTCATCCCCATACCATACCTTCAGCAAAAACCTAAGCCTAAGCCTAACCCTAACCCTAGCCATCACACTCACCCTCACCGTAAACCTAATCCTAAACGTAACGCTAACCCTAACATTAAACCTCAACTTAACCCTCACCCTAACCATAATACTAACACTGACCCTAACCCTAACGCTCACACTAACCCTCCCCCTAACAAGAACTCTAACCCTAAACCTCACCCTCACCCTAACAATAACCCTATCCCTAAACCTCACTGTAAACCTGATCCTAACCCTCACCCTCACCCTCACTCTAACAGTAACTATAACCATAACCCTAATCCTAACCTTCACCCTCACCCTAACCCTAACACTAACACTCACCCTAACCCTAACCCTCTCCCTCACCGTAAACCTAACCCTAACCCTAACCCTAAACCTCACCCTAACCATAACAATAACAATCACTCTCACCCTAGAGCTCACCCAAAATTTAATTGTAACCTTAACCCTTATCCAAACCCTAACCCTCACCCTAACCCTAACCCTAAAACTAACCCTAACCCTAAACCTCACCCTATTCCTCACCCTAACCCTAACTCTAACCCTAAACCTCACCCTCACTCTAACACTAACCCTAAACCTCACCCTCACCCTAGACCTCAACCTAACCCTAATGCCAACCTTAACCCTCATCCTAACACTCACCCTAACCCTAAACCTAACCCTCACCCTAACCCTAAACCCCACCCTCAACCTCACCCTTAGCCTAACCCTAAGCCTAACCCTAAACCTAACCCTAACCCACACACTCACCCTCACTCTAACCCTAAACCTAAAACTAACCCTAACCCTAACCCTCAGCCTCACCTTAGCCTTCACCCTAACCCTAATCCTAATCCTAACCCAAACTCTAACCATAACCCTAACCCTAAACCTCACCCTAAACCTAACACTATCCCTCACCCTCACTGTAAGGGTAACCCTAACCCTAACCCTAACAATAACCGTAACCCTAACTCTAACCCTCACCCTAAACTTAACACTCACCCTAACCCTAACCCTCACCCTAACACTTACCCTCACCCTTATCTTAACCCTCAGCCTTAGCCTAATCCTCACATTTAGGCTTACCATCACACTCACCCTAACCCTAATTCTAACCCTCACCCACACCCTAACCCTCACCTCATCTTCCCCCTAAACCTCACACTAACCCTAAACCTAATCCTTAATCTAACCCTCACCCTAATCCGAAACCTAACCCTTACTCTAACCCTAAACTTAAACCTAAACCACACCCTTATCTTAACCCTCACCCTCAGACGAAACCTAACCTTTACCCTTACCATCATCCTCACCCTAACCCTCCCCCTAATCCTAAACCTCATCCTAAAACTCACCCTAACAGTAAACCTAACCATCAGCCTAACCCTAACCCTAACGCTCAACCTCAAGCTCAGCCGAACCCTAAGCCTAAGCCTAACACTTACCCTAACCCTCTCCCTCTCGCGAGCCCTCACCCTAACCCTAAATCCTAACCCTAAGCCTCATCCTAACCCTCACCCTAAGCCTAAACCTAACAATCACCCTAACCCTAATCCTCACGCCCACACTCACCCTCAGCCTAACCCTAAGCTGAAGCCTAACCCTAACCCTAACACTCTCACTCACCCTCATCCTAACCCTAATCCAAATCCAAACCCTACCCCTAACACTTAAACTCAACCTAACCCTCACCCTAACCCTCACCCTAATATTAACCCTAACTCTAACCCACGAAGTAACCCTCTCCCTAACCCTAAATCTAACCATAAACGTCACCCTAACCCTAACCCTAACCCTACCCCTAACACCAAACCTCACCCTCACCCTCACAATAACCCTCACCGTCACTGTAACACTAAACCTCACCCTAGCCCTCACCCTAACCCTATTCCTAACCCTAAACCTTATCCTAACCCTCACCCTAAACCTAACACTAACCCTCACCCTCATGCTAGGCCTAAGCCTAAGCCTAAGCCTAAGCCTAACTCTAACCGTAACCCTCACCCTAACCCTAACCCAAACACTAACCCTAACTCTAATCCTAAATCTCACTCTCACCTTAACCCTAACTCTATCCCTAACCCTAAACCTAAACCTCACCCTGATCCTCACCGTGACCATAACCGATACCCTAACCCTAACAATAACCCTAACCCTAACCCTAACCCTCACAATAAACATAATACTCACCCTAAACCTAACCCTCACCCTAACACTTACCCTCACCCTAACACCTACCCTAACACTAGATAACCCTCAAACTAACCCTAACCATCACCCCAACCTTAAACCTGACCCTAACCCTAAATCTAACCCTCACCTTCACCCTAGCCCTCAACCTAACCCTAACCCTCCTCCTCACCCTAAACCTCACCCTAACCCTAACACTAATCCTCAATCTAACCCTCACCCTCACCCTACCCCTACCCCTAACACTCACCCTAACCCTAACCCTCACCATTACCGTAACTCTCACCCTCAGCCTAAACCTCACGTTTACCCTTACTTTCACCCACACCCTAACCTTCACCGTAACCATAACCCTCTCCCTAACCCTCACCCTAACCATAACCCTAACCCTCACCCTAACCCTAACTCTACCCCTAAACCTAACCCTCAACCTAACCCTAACTCTAACCCTAACCCTAACACTAAACCTTACCCTAACCCTAACCCTCACCCTAACACTAAACCTTAACCGTAACCCTAATCCTAAGCCTAACCATAAACCTATCCCTAACATACACACTCACCCTCACCTTAACACTAATCCTAACCCTAACCCTAATCCTAACCCTCTTTTTAACTCTCACTCTAACACTATCCTTAACACAAACACTAACCCTAACCCTCAACCTCACCTTCACTCTAACCCTAACCCTAAACCCCACCCTAACACTAACCCTAACCCACACCCTCATGCTCAGCCTAAACCTAAGCCTAAAACTAACCCTAAACCTCACCCTAACCCCAACAATATCACTAAACCTAACTCTAACCCTAAACCTCACCTCAACCCTAACCCTAACTCTAACCCTAACCCTAAAGGTAAACCTCACCCTAACCCTAACCCTTCACCTCACCCTCACCCTCACTGTAACCGTAAGCCTAACCCTAACCCTAACAATAACCCTATCCCTAACCCTAACCCTCATCCTAACCATAACCTTCACCCTAACACTAACCCTCACCCTAACACTTACCCTCACCCTAACACTAACCCTAACCCTAACACTAACCCTCACACTAACCCTAACCATCACCCTAACCCTAAACCTCACCCTAACCCTAACCCTAATCCTCACAATAAATCTCAAACTAACCCTAACCCTAATCCTCAATTTAACCCTCATCCTCACCCTAACACTAACCCTCACCCTCAGCCTAATCCTCACCTTTACACTTACCGTCACCCTCACCCTAAACCTCTCTCTAACCCTAACCCTCACCCTCACCCTCAGCCTCAGCCTAAACGTAAGCCTAAGCCTAAACCTAACCTTAGCCCTCACTCTCACCCTAGCCCTCACCAGAACCCTAATTCGAACCCTAAACCTCATCCTAACCTTAACCTAACCATAAATCTAACCAACATTCTAAACCTAATCCTCATCCCCCACCCATACTCTCAGGCTAATCCTAAGCCTAAGCTGAACCCTAACCCTCACACTCACCCTCATCGTAAACCTAATCCTAAAGGTAACCCTAACCCTAACATTAAACATCAACCCAACCTTCACCCTAACCCTCACCCTAACCCTAACTCTAACCCTAAACCTCACCCTCACACTAACCATAACCCTAAACCTAAACCTCACCCTAAACCTGATCCTAACCCTCAGCCTCACCCTCACCCTCACTGTAACTCTAACCCTAACCCTAATCCTAACCCTCACCCTCACCCTAAACCTAAACCTAACCCTCACCCTAACCCTAACCTTCACCCTCACCGTAACCCTAACCCTAACCCTAACCCTAAACCTCACCCTAATCCTAACAATAACACTCAACCTCACCGTAACCCTCACACTAAACCTAATTGTAACCCTAACCCTTATCCCAACTCTAACCCTAACCCTAACCCTAACCATCAACCTAACCCTAAACCTAATTCTAACCCTCAACCTAACCCTAACCCTGACCACACTGTAACCCTAAACCTAACCCTCACCCTAATCCTAACCCTAATCCTCACCCTCATGCTGGGCGTAAGCCTAAGCCTAAGACAAAGCCTAAGCCTAACCCTAACCCTCATCCTAAACCTAACCCTAAAACTAACCCTAACTCCAACCCTAAACCTCACCCTAAACCTCACCCTAACACTAATCCTAACCGTAAACCTAAACCCTATCCCTCACCTTAACCCTAACTTTAACCCTAAACCTCACCCTCACCCTAAACCTAAACCTAACCGTAACTCTAACCCTCCCCCTCAACCTAACACTCAACTTAACCCTAATCCTCATCCTCACCCTAAACCTCACCCTCACCCTAGCCCTCACCCTAGCCCTCACTCTAACCCTAATTCTAACCCTAACCCTCATACTAACCCTTAACCTAACCAGAACCCTAACCATCATTCTAAACCTAATCCTCATCCCCACCCATACACTCAGCCTAACCCTAAGCCTAAACGAACCCTAACCCTAACCCTCACACTCACCCTCACTGTAAACCTAATCCTAAAACTAACCCTATCCATAATTTTAAACCTCTACTTAACCCTCAACCTAACCCCAAACCTAACATTAACCCTAATCCTAACCATCACCCTAACCCTCCCCCAAAGCATAAAACTTACCCTAAACCTCACCTTCACCCTAACCATAACCCTATCCCTAAACCTCACCCTAACTCTTATCCTAATCCTCACCTTCACCCTCACCCTCACTGTAACTCTAACCCTAACCCTAACTATTACACTAACCCTAACCCTAACCCTGAATCTCACCCTAACACTAACCCTAACCCAAACCCTCACCTTAACCCTAACCGTAACCCTAACCCTCACCCTCACTGTAACCCTAAACCTAAACCTCATCCTAACGCTAACCTTAACACTCATCCTCACTCTAGCCCTCACCCTAAACCTAATGCTAACCCTAAACCTCACCCTCACCTTCACGCTCGGCCTAAGCATAAGCCTAAGCCTAAGACAAACCCTGACCCTCACACTCACCCTCACCCTAACCCTAAACGGAAGCCTAACCCTAACCCTAACCCTCACACGAACACTAACTCTAACCCTAAACCTCACCCTCACCCTAACCCTAAACCTCACCCTCACCCTCAACCTCTGCCTAACATTAAGCCTAACCCTAACCCCAACCCTAACCCTAATACTAACCCTAACCCGTACCCTAACGCTCACCCTAACCCTAACCCTAACCCTCACTCTCACTATAGCCTATGCCAAAACCCTAAGCCAAAGCCTAACCCTCACCCTAACCCTCACTCTAACACTAACCCCAACGCTCACCCTAACCATAACCTCACCCTCACCCTCACCCTAAATCTAATCCTATTCCTAACCTTAACCCTAACACTCACCCTCACCTTAACCCTAATCCTAATCCTAACCCTAACTAGCAACCTCACCCCCACACTAAATTCCACCCTAACCCTCACCCTCAAACTAATCCTAACCCTAACCCTAATCCTAAACCTCACCCTAAACCTAAACCTTACCTTAACACTTACGCTCAGCTTAAAACTAACACCAACCCTAACCCTAACACTCACACTAACGCTAACCATCACCCTAAACCTAAACCACACCCTAACCCTAACCCTAACCCTCAACTTCACCCTTGCCCTCACCCTAACCCTAACCCTCATCCTCACCCTAAACCTCACACTAACCCTAACACTAATCCTCAATCTAACCCTCACCATCACCCTAACCCGAAACCTCACCCTTACCATAACCCTCACCCTCAGCCTAACCTCACCTTTTCTCTTACAGTCACCCTCATCCTAACCCTCACCCTAAACCATAACCCTCATCCTATCCCTCACCCTAACCTTAACCCTAAACATCAATCTAAACCTAACCTTCACTTTCAAATTCAGCCTCAGCCTCAGCCTAACCCTAAGCCTAAACCTAACCCCGAAACTAACACTCACCCTAGCCCTCGCCCTAACCCTAATCTTAACCCTAACCCTCATCCTAACCCTCAACCTAACCTTAACCAGAATCATCACTCATCCCTACACTCACCCTCAGCCTAACCCTAAGCCTAAGCCTAACCCTCAGCCTAAACCTCACACTCAGCCTCACCTTAACCTTAATCCTAAACCTAAACCTAACCCTAAACCTAAACTTAACCCTCACCCTAACGCTAACCCTAACCCTAACCCTCACCCTCACCTTAGTCCTCACCCTATCCCTCACCCCAAACCTAACCCTCACCCTCACCGAAACATGAACCCTAACCCTAACCCTACCCCTAACCCTAAACCTAACCCTAACCCTAACCCTAACCCTAACCCTAACCCTAACCCTAACCCTAACCCTAACCCTAACCCTAACCCTAACCCTAACCCTAACCCTAACCCTAACCCTAACCCTAACATAAACCTAACCCTCACCCTCACCGAAACATGAACCCTAACCCTCACCCTAACCCTACCCCTAACCCTAACCCTAATAATAACACTCATCCTCACCCTACACCTCACCCTAACCCTAATTGTAACCCTAACCCTCATCCTAACCCTCACCCTAACCGTAACCCTAACCCTCAACCTAACCCTAAACCTAATTCTAACCCTCAACCTAACCCTAACCCTTACCCTCACCGTAACCTAACCATAACCCTCACCCTAACCCTAAACCTAACCCAAACCCTAAACCTCACCCTAAGTATAAACCTAACCCTCACTCTCACCCTATCCCTCATCCTAAACCAAATCCTAACCCTAACCCTCATGCTAACCCTCACCCTCCCCCTAACACTCACACTAAACCTAGCCCTAATCCTAACCCTCAACATAACCCTAACCCTCACCCTCACCATAAACCTAACGCTAACAATCTCCTTATCCCTAAACTTAATTCTAACTCTATACCTCACCTAACCCTAACACTAACCCTCACCCTCATGCTAGACCTCATCCTAACTCTAATCCTAACCCTAACCTGTAGTGACCGTCTACTCGACCAGCGAGGAAAAACGACCACCACACCAGGAGTCTTCTCAGATCACGCTTTATTGGAGAGCCTTTTAGTTGTAGGAGAGCTTGGGCGCGAGAGAGCGTGCACCCGAAACACAGCCGCTTATATATGAGAATCGGAACGCGGGTCTTTCTATTGTTGGTCGCCTGCCTTTCACCGTCACCAGGTGTCATGGGATTGGCTGGGAACTCTACCTGGCTCGTGCACGCGCACAGCCCAGGAGTTCCGCCAAGCACCAAGTGGGCGGAGTCTCGCCTCGGCTCCCTACAGTTCCCCCTTCTTTGTTTTATGGCAACAGGTAAGAGTAGAGGTTGGGCCTCTGTCTAAGACATTAATGAGAGGACCTTGCACTGGCCTTCGCCTGAGGGGCGCGCCTTCCCCAGTGATGACCAGGCCTGTCCGATGCCTTTTTTGCAGAGGTGGGATCTTGGGCATCAACCCACTTGCAACCCAGCATGCTCTTCTTGAGGAGATGAGAACCATCTCCTCAAGTGCAGTGCACTTGCCTTGCACCCTGTCCCAAATTGCAAATTGCATACCTGTCCCGGTGCAATGGGATCCCCTGATCCCTCGGGGTGCTAAGGCTATGCAGAATGGTAAGGCTTAACTGCCTCTTAGGGCCGACAGCCAAATCTGGGGTGAGGATCCACTCTCCAAAGCGGCTAATGCTTGCGAGATAACAACCCTGTCCCTTCTGGTTTGGGCTCGAAGGCGACAGACCAACCATAGGCAGACCACGCATCCTCCCAAGCAGCAGGCTAAAAACATTCCGACTCCCACCCACTCTTTGGAAAAGGACACCGCAGAGGCAATCCAGTCAGTAAATTGTAACAGCCCACAGCATCATCGGTTTAGCTATCACAGGGATTGCTATTAGCACTGTTGCTAACAGCAGGAAGATCAGCTGCATCTTCAAGAGGGGGTTTTTCTGCAGTCTCCACCGGCCTGGTCAGTCTCGTTGGCACCCAGTGAGGTACTTCTTGACTCTGTGGAAAACACAAACAGCTCCCCTGGATCTCGTTATTACCGGATCCGGTCCATACCATTTATTATTAATAACATCCTTCCACATAACCATGTCTTTAGTATCCATGGAGTCTCTTGTCATATGCCGATCTGCGGCAGACTGATCGTTGTCATTTAGAATTAAAAAATTAAGGGTAAAGAGCGCAAGAGAAAGTCTTTCCCTGGGGGACGCGGACTCAGCAACTCCCCCTTTTTGTTTTTGAAGCATTTCTTTTATGCTTCTATTAGCTCTTTCCACTATACCTTGTCCTTGAGGATTGTAGGGCAATCCGGTGGTGTGGGCAACCTGCATTTGTGCGCAAAAGGCGCGAAAACCATGGGAAGTATAAGCAGGGCCATTATCCGTCTTAAGTCTAAGGGGCTTTCCCTAAGCTGCCCAAGCTTCTAAGCAGTGTATTCTGACGTGAGACACCTTTTCTCCTGCCAGAGGTGTGGCATGAATGACACCAGAAAAGGTGTCCACAGACACATGTAAATATTTCAACTTACCAAATTCCGTCAGATGAGTAACATCCATTTGCCATAGGGCGTTTGGTCTCAACCCCCTGGGGTTTACCCCCACATGGGGAGGATGAAGAAAGGTAACACAAGATTTACAGGCTTTAACAATATCTCTTGCCACATGCCTGGACAAATTATATCTTTTCCTAAGGGTATTAGCAGGTACATGATACAATCTATGAAAGTCTTTTGCCAATTCTACAGGATCAGCAGCGACCAGAGCCACAGCCCGAGTTGCCTGGTCCACCAAATCATTACACTTTGCCATCGGGCCCGGCAACATAGAGTGGGCACGAATATGTCCAATATAAAAAGGATGTTTTCTGTTTAAGATAAGGGATTGAATCTGTAACAAAACATTAGAAATTGTACTGGCCTGCTTAACTGAAGCAGCAACTTCAAGAGAAGCAACAGCATTTACAACATATAATGAATCAGAAAATAAATTAAAAGGTTGATCAAATCTTTTAAAAACTTCAAGCACAATTAAACATTCAACAGCCTGTGGGACATTCGGCAGAAAATTAAAGACTACCGGCTGTTTGTGTCCTTGAACAAAAAAGGCACCTTGTCCAGATTTTGATCCATCCGTAAAGATGGTTAGAGCATCAGCCAAGGGCTCCTTTGAAGTGACAACAGGAAAATACACTAAATTTTTGTTAACTATGGCAAGCAGAGGATGCTTAGGATAATGATTATCAATTACATTTGGAAATGAGCAAACAAGAATTGCCCACATATCCACTGTGGCTGCTAAAATTTCAACTTGCTCACGGGTGTATGGAATAATTAATTTATCTGGAATTTTTGCAAAGTGCATCAAACAATACTTTATACCCAAAATTGCCTGTTTAGCCACTAATTCAGGAAAATATTGAACAGTTTTTGCTCCCACAGAATCATAGCATTAATAGTTAGCCTTTGAAGCAAGGCAGTGGTATAATTGGCCGTCACTCCATAAGTCCGGACTGCCTCAACTAAATCCTTAAGCTGGAAGTAGGAAACCGGCTCAAAAATTCTCTCATTGGTAATGGGATTCTCAAAGACTGGGAAAGCGGCTGCTAATCGCGACCAGGTTTTTTCTTTTATAAAGTGACTCTTCCCTGCCGGCGGGCACGGCGGGGGGGCCGACGGGTGAGGGGCAGCTCCGTTTCCTCTCCCTGGCTGCTGCGGTACTCCCACCCCTAGGGGGCGCCACCCTCGATATCTGTCTGCCACGTGCTCCGCCGCAGCCTCTTCTAAGTCTTCACTATCAGCTGGATCAAGCTGTTCTCCCTCCTCCTCTAACATTTCTTCCTCTGAGTCACTCACAAGATTACTATATTCTTGGTCCCGCCCTTCCACATGTAGGGCTGAGAACCGGTTTGCTTTTAAAGAAGGGCAAGGGGGTCTCCTTGAGACCCCCTCCTCTCTGAAACCCTTCTCCTTTTGTGAGGGCTGCAGCCCCTCTTTCTTTAATTCTTTAGGATCCTTTTGTCTTTTTTCCCTTTTTCTTTTAGGCCTATTTTCCTCCCCCTTACTGTATGCTGACTCTGATAGACTATCCTGATGCTGCGTTAGTACTTTGCGTCCTTCCTGGATTAAATCAAACCCTCCCTCCTCGAGGCAAGTGTGCACCATCAAAAAGACAAGCCACAAGGGAAGAAGCAATGCAAGCAACCAATGAATATCTAAATCTACAGTGAACAGCATACCGGGGAATATTTACCGACGTCTCCTCTCCGCGTGTTGAGTTCTGGCTCCAATACGGCCTCTCCCGCGGGTCCCGTCCCAGGTTCGTTCCCGGGTTTCGGCACCAGTTGTAGTGACCGTCTACTCGACCAGCGAGGAAAAACGACCACCACACCAGGAGTCTTCTCAGATCACGCTTTATTGGAGAGCCTTTTAGTTGTAGGAGAGCTTGGGCGCGAGAGAGCGTGCACCCGAAACACAGCCGCTTATATATGAGAATCGGAACGCGGGTCTTTCTATTGTTGGTCGCCTGCCTTTCACCGTCACCAGGTGTCATGGGATTGGCTGGGAACTCTACCTGGCTCGTGCACGCGCACAGCCCAGGAGTCCCGCCAAGCACCAAGTGGGCGGAGTCTCGCCTCGGCTCTCTACACTAACCCTAACCCTAAACCTCACACTCACCCTCAACTTAACACTAGTCCCAAACCTAACCTTAACCCTAGCCTCACCCTCACCCTAAACCTCACCCTAACCCTAACCCTAACACTAACCCTAACCCTAAACATAACCCTAAACCTCACCCTCAACCTAGCCCTCAACCTAACCCTAACCCTCATCCTCACCCTAAACATCACACTAACATCAACACTAATCCTCAATCTAACCTTCACCCTCACCCTAACCCTAAGCCTCACCCTGACCGTAACCCTCACCCTCAGCCTAACCCTCAACTTTACCCTTACCGTCACCCTTGCACTAACCCTCACCATAATCCAAATCCTCATTCTAACCCTCACCCTAAAGGTAACCCCAACCATCACCCTAAACCTAACCATCACCCTCACCCTCAGCCTCAGCCTAATCCTAAGCATAAGCCTAACCCTAACCCTAACCCTCACCCTCACCGTAGCCCTCATCCTAACCCTAATTCTAACCCTAACCCTCATCCTAATGCTTAACCTAACCAGAAACCTAACCATCGTTCTAAATCTAATCCTCATCCCCACCCATACACTCAGCCTAACCCTAAGCCTAAACGAACCCTAACCCTAACCCTCACAGATATCCTCACCGTAAACCTAATCCTAAACCTAACCCTAACCCTAATATTAATCCTCAAACTAACCCTCACCCTAACCCCAAGCCTAACACTAACCCTAATCCTAACCCTCCCCGAAACCCTATCTCTAACCCTGAACCTCACCCTCACCCTAACCATAACCCTTACCGTAAACATAACCCAAACCTGATCATAACCCTCACCCTCACCGTCACTGTAACTCTAACCCTAACCCTAACTATTACACTAACCCTAACCCTAACCCTGACCCTCACCCTAACCCTAAACCTAACCCAAACCCTCACCATAACCCTAACCCTAACCCTAACCCTCACTGTAACCCTAACCCTAAACCTCACCCAAACGCTAATCCTAACCCTCATACTCACTCTAGCCTTCACCATAACACTAATTCTAACCCTAAACCTCACCCTCACCTTCACGATCGGCCTAAGCCTAAGCCTAAGCCTAAGACAAACCCTGACCCTCACAATCACCCTCAAACTAACCCTAACCCTATCCCTAACCCTAACTCTCACACTAACCCTCACCTGAACGCTAACTCTAACCCTAAACCTCACCCTCACCCTAACCCTAAACCTCACCCTCACGCTCACCCTCTACCTAACATTAAGACTAAACCTAACCCCAACCCAAACCCTAATACTAAACCTAACCCCCAGCCTAACGCTCACCCTAACTCTAACCCTAACCCACACCCACAACATAGCCCATACCAAACACTAAGCCTAAGCCTAACCCTCACCATAACCCTCACTCTAACCCTAACCCCAACACTCACCCTAACCATAACCCTCATCCTCACCCTCACTCTAACTCTAATCCTAACCCTAACCCTAACCATAACACTCACCTCACCTTAACCCTAATCCTAATCTTAACCCTAAGTCCAATCCTCAACCCCACCCTAAATCTCACCCTAACCCTAACTCTAACCCTAACCCTAACCCTCACCCTAACCCTAACTCTAACCCTTAACATCACCCTCACCCTAACCCTAACCCTAACCCTAATCGTAAACCTCACCCTAAACCTAAACCTTACCCTAACACTTAATCTCACCTTAAAACAAACATTAAACCTAAAAATAACCCGCACACCAACGCTAACCATCACCCTAAACCTAAACCTCACCCTAACACTGAGCTTAACTCTCAACTTCACCCTAGCCCTGACCCTAACCCTAACCCGAACCCTAAAACTCACACTCACCCTGTTACCCTAATCCTAATCCTAACCCTAAGCCTAACCCTCAGCCTCACCCTAAGCCTCACCCTATCCCTAATTCTAACACTAACCCTAAACCTAACGCTAGTCCTCAGCCTCACCCTAACCCTAACTCTAACACTAAACCTCACTCTCAACATTACCGTAACCCTAACCATAACTCTAAATCTCACCCTAACAATAAACATAAACCTCACCCTCACCCTAGCTCTCACCCTAACCGGAATCCTCACCATAACCCTCATCCCAACCCTCACCCTAACACTCACCCTAACCCTCACTCTCACCCTCACCCTAACCCTAACCCTAACCCTAACCCTCACCCTAACCCTAACTGTTACCCTCACCATAACCCTTACCCTAACCATCACCCTAACCCTAAACTTATCCCGAACCCGAACTCTCACCCTAACCCTAACCCTAACCCTCACCCTAACCCTCACCCTCACCCCCACCCTAAATCTCAACTTAACCCTAATCCTAACACTAACCCTAAACCTAACCCTCACCCTCAACCTCATCCTAAACATAACTCTAACCCTAAACCTCACCCTCATCCTAACCCTAACCCTAACCCTAAACCTCATCCTAAACCTAACACTAAACCTCACCCTCAACCTAGCCCTCACCCTAACCTTAATCCTAATCCTAACCCTCATTCTAACCCTCCCCCTAACCCTAACACTAACCCTCACCCTAACCCTATCCCTCACTCTAAACCTCACCCTCAGCCTAGCTGTAAGCCTAACCCTAAACCTAACCCTAACACACAAACAATCACCTTCAGCTTTAACCTAATCCTAACCCTAAACCTAACCCTAAACCTAAGCCTCCCCCTAACTATAACCCTAACCATAACCCTAACACTAACCCTAACCCTAACCCTCAACCTAACCCTCACACTAACACTAAACCTAATCCTAAACCTCACCCTCACCCTAGACCTAAATCTAACCCTAACTGAAACCCTAAACCTCACCCTAACCCTAAACCTAACCCTCACGCTCACCCTCACCTTAACCTTAACCCTAAACCTAACCCTAATAATAACCCTAACCATAATCCTAAACCTCACTCTAACCATAATCCTAACCCTAACCCAAACCCTCACCTAACATTTACCCTCACACTAACACTAACGGTAACCCTAAAACTAACACTCACACTAACCCTAACCCTAACCCTAACCCTAAACTTCAACGTAACCCTCAACCTCACCCTAACCCTAACACTAACCCCAACCCTAAACTTCACCGTCACTCTCCACCTAAACCTATATCTAACTGTAAAACTCACCCTCACCCTAACCCTCTCCCTAACCCTAAACCCCTCCGTAACCCTAACCCTAATCCTCACCTGCACCCTCAACCTCACCTGAACTCTAACCCTAACCCTAACAATAACACTAACCCTAACCATAATCATCACTCTAACCGTAATCCTCACCCCCACCCTCATCCTCAGCCTAACCCTAAGCCTAAGCCTAACCCTAACCCTCACCTTCTCCCCAGCCCTCAACCTAACCCTCACCCTCATGCTCACTCTAAACCTCACCCTAACTCTAACACTATTCCTTAAACTAACACTCACCCTCAACCTACCCCTAACCCTAAAACTTACTCTAAACCTAACCTTCAACATTACCATAACTCTCACCCTCAGCCTAACCCTTATGTTTACCCTTACCGTCAACTCAACCCTAAAACTAACCCTAACCCTAAACCTAACCCTAACTCTCACCCTGACCCTAACTCTACCCCTAAACCTCACCCTCAACCTAACCCTAACTCTAAACCTAACCCTAACAATAAACCTCACCCTAACCCTAACCCTAACCCTCACTCTAACCCTATACCTCAACCTCACCCTTAGCCTCAGCCTAACCCTAAGCCTCACCATAAACTTATCCCTAACACACACTCACCCTCACCCTAACACTAATCCTAACCCTAACCCTAACCCTAACCCTCCCCTTCACTCTTACCCTAACCCTAACCTTAACACGAACACTAAACCTAACCCTCAACCTAACACTCACCCTAACCCTAACTCTAACGGAAACCTCACCCTCACCCTAACCCTCACTCTAACACTAACCCGAACACTAAACCTCACCCTAACACTAACCCTACCCCTCACCCTCACCCTCACAGTAACCGTAAACCTAAACCTGACCCTAACAATAACCCTAAAGCTAATCCTAACCCTCACCCTAACCATAACCGTCACCCTAACTCAAACCCTCACCCCAACACTTACCCTCACCCTAACACTAACTCTAACCCTAACACTTACCCTCCCAGTAACCCTAACCCTAACTCTAACCATAAACCTCATCTAACCCTCACCCCCACCCTAAACCTAAAACTAGCCATATTCCTATCCCTTAACCTAACACTCCCCAAACCCTATATCTAACCCTAAACCTCACGCTAACCCTAACCCTAAGCCTAAGCCTAAAACTAAACCTAACCCTAACCCTAACCCTAACCGTAAGCCTATCCCCAAACCACACACTCAAGCTCAGTCTAAACCTAAGCTAAACGCTAACCCTAACCCTAACCATCACATTAACCCTAACCCTATCCCTAACCTTAACACTAAACCTAACCCTAATCCTCAGCCTCACCCTCACCCTAAACCAAACCCTAACCCTAACCCTCACCGTAAATCAAAGCCTAACGCTAACCCTAACCCTCACACACACCCTCACCCTAACCCTAATCCTAAACCTAACCCTACCCCTAAAGCTAACCCTCATATTAACCTTCAGCCTAGCCCTCACCCTAACCCTAATCGTAACCCTACAACTAATCCTAACCCTCCCCCTAACCCTAACCCTAACACTAAACCTAACCATAAACCTCACCTTCAGCCTCACCCTAACCCTAACTCTAAACCTAAACCTGCCCCTACACCTAAACCTAACCCTAACCCTCACCCTAACACTAAACCTCACCCTCACCCTCAACCTCAGCCTAACCCTAAGCCTAACCCTAACCCTAAACCTAACCCTAACATACACACACACCCTCACGCTAACTCTAATCCTAACCCTATCCCTAACGCTAACCCTCCCACTAACTCTCACCGGAACCCTAACCCTAACACTAACCGTAAACCTAAACTTCAACCTAAACCTCACCCTAACCCTAACTCTAACCCTAAACCTCACCCTCACCCTAAACCTAACTCTAACCCTAACCCAAACCCTAACCCTCACCCTAACCCTACACCTAACCATCAAAATAACCCTAAACCTCAACCCCACCCTCATCTTCAGCCTAACCCGAAGCCTAAGCATAACCCTAACCCTAATCCTCACATTCACCCTCACCCTAACCCTAATCCTAAACCTAACCATAAACCTAACCCTTAAACTCAACATAACTATCACCCATAACCATAACCCTAACCCTAACCCTAACACTAACCCACGATCTAACCCTCCCCCTAACCATAATCTAACCCTAAACCTCACCCTCACCCTAACCCTAACCCTAAACTTCATCCTAACTCTAAGTCACCCTGACCCTCACCCCCACCCTCAACTTAATTCTAACCATAACCTTAACAATAACACCAATCCTAACCCTATACCTAACCCACATGCTAACCCTAGCCCTAATACTCACACTCACCCTCACCCTAACCCTAATCCTAAACCTAACTATAAACATAACCCTTAACCTCAACCTAACTGTCACCCTAACCTTAACCCTAACACTAACCCTAATACTAACCCACGAACTAACCCTCCCCTTAACCCTGAATCTAACCCTAAACCTCACCCTCACCCTAACCCTAATCCTAACCCTAACCCTAAACCTCACTCTAACCCTAACCCTCACCCTCACCCTCACCGTAACTCTAACCCTAACCCTAACAATATCACTAATCCTAACACTAAACCTAACCCAACAACAACCCTAATCCTAAAACTCACCCTCACCCAAAACCTAATAATAACCCTAACCCTCACCCTAACCCTAAACTTCATTCTCACTGTAAACCTAACGCTCATTCAAACCCTTACCCTAACTCTAACCCTAACCATAAAGCTCACCCTAAAACTAACCTTAACACTCACCCTCGCCCTGGCCCTCACCCTAAACCTAAACCTAACCCTAATCCTCAAACTAACCCTCACCCTAACCCTAACCCTCACCCTCACCCTAAACCTAACCCTCAACCTAACCCTAACCTTCACGCTCACCGAAAACGTAACCCTAACCCTAACCCTAACAATAACCCTAAGCCTAACCCTCACCTAACCAAAACCCTCACCCTAATCCTAACCCTCACCCTAACCCTAACTCTAACCCTCACCCTCACCCTAACCCTAAACCTCATCCTCTCCCTAAACCTCACACTAACCCGAACCCTAACCCTTACCCTAACACTAAAATTAACCCTAACCCACACCCTTATCTTAACCCTCAACCTCAGCCTAAACCTCAACTTTACCCTTATCATCATCCTCACCCTAACCCTCCCCCTAACCCTAAACCTCATCCAAAAACTCACCCTAACAGTAAACCTAACCATCACCCTAACCCTAACACTCACCCTCAACCTCAAGCTCAGCGTAACCCTAAGCCTAATCCTAACCCTTAACCTAACCCTCACCCTCTCCCTAGTCCTCACCCTAACCCTAATCCAAACCCTAACCCTCATCTTAACCCTCACCCTAAGCCTAAACCTAACAATCACCATAACCCTAATACTCACGCCCACACTCACCCTCAGCATAACCCTAAGCGGAAGGCTAACCCAAACCCTAACACTCACACTCACCCTCACCCTAACCCTAATCCGAAAACTAACCCTACCCCTAAAACTTAACCTCAACCTAACCCTCCCCCTAATCTTAACCCTAATATTAACCCTAACACTAACCCACGAACTAACCCTTTCCCTAACCCTAAATCTAAACATAAACCTCACCCAAACCCTAACCCTAAACCTACCCCTAACACTAAACCTCACCCTCACCCGAATCCTAACCCTCACCCTCACTGTAACTCTAACCCTCACCGTAACCCTCACCTTAACCCTATTCCTAACCCTAAACCTCATCCTAACCCTCACCCTAACCTTAATCTTCACCTTCATGGTAGGCCTAAGCCTAAGCCTAAGCCTAACCCTAACCGTAACCCTCACCCTAACCCTAACACAAACACTAACCCTAACTCTAACCCTAAACCTCACTCTCACCCTAACCCTAACTCTAACCCTAACCCTAAACCTAAACCTCACCCTAACCCTAACCCTAACCCTCAGCCTTAACCTCACTGTTCCCATACCCGATACCCTAACCCTAACAATAACCCTAACCCTAACCTAACACTCACCCTAAACATAACCCTCACCCTAACCCTAAAACTCACCCTAACACTTACCCTCACCCTAACACTAACACTAACAATAACACTAACCTTCACCCTAACCCTAACCCTCACTCAAACCCTAACCCTCACACTCATGCTTGTCCTAAGCCTAAGCCTAAGCCAAAACCTAACCCTAAACCTCACCCTAACCCCAACAATAACACTAAAACTAACTTTAACCCTAAACCTCACCCTCACCCTAACCCTAACTCTAACCCCAACCCTAAACCTAAACCTCATCCTAACCCTAACCCTCACCCTCACCCTCACACTCACTGTAACCGTAACCCTAACACTAACACTAACAATAACCCTAACCCTAACCCTAACCCTCATCCTAAACATAACCTTCACCCTAACCCTAACCCTCACCCTAACACTAACCCTCACACTAAACCTAACCATCACCCTAACACTAAATCTCATCCTAACCCTAACCCTCGTCCTCACCCTAAACCTCACACTAACCATAACACTAATCTTCAATCTAACACTCACCCTCACCCTAACCCTAACCCTCACCCTTACCCTAACCCTCACCCTCAGCCTAACCCTCACATTTACCCTTACTGTCACCCTCACCCTAACTCTCACCCTAACACTAATCCTTATCCTGACCCTCACCCTAACCTTAACTCTCACCCTAACCCTAAACCTCACCCTCAACCTCACCGTCAGCCTAACCCTAAGCCTAACCCTAAACCTAACCCTAAAACACACACTCATCCTCACCCTAACCCTAATCCTAAACCTATCCCTAAGCCAAACGCTCCCCCTAAATCTCACCCTATCCCTAACCCTAACACTAACCCTAACCCTAACCTTCAACCTAACCCTCATTCTAACCCTATCTCTTACCCTAAACCTCACCCTCAGCCTAAACCTAACAATAAACCTAACCCAAACACTAAACCTCAACCTAACCCTAACCTTAACCCTCACCCTCACCATAACAGAAAACCTAAACCTAACCCTAACAATAATTCTAACCCTATTCCTAAACCTCACCCTAACCATAACCCTCACCCTAACCCAAAACCTCACCCTAACACTTACCCTCACCCTAACACTAACCCTAACACTAAACCTCACACTAACCCTAACCATAACCCTAACCCTAAAAATCAACCTAAACCTCACCCTCACCCTAACACTAACCCTAACACTAAACCTCACCCTAACCCTCCCCCTAACCCTAAATCTAAACCTAAACCTCACCCTCACCTTCACCCTAACCCTAAACCTAAACCTCACCCTAACCATAACCCTCACCCTAACCATAACCCTCAACATAACACTTCCGCTCACCCTCACACTAACCCTAAACCTAACACTCACCCACACACTAACTCTAACCCTCAACCTCATCCTAACCCTCACCCTAATCCTAACACTAACCCTAACCCTCACCCTCACCCTAGCCCTCACCCTAAACTTAATTCTAACCTTCATGCTCACCCTAACCCTAACCCTCATCCTCACCCTAAACCTCACACTAACCCTAACCCTAATCCTCAATCTAACCCTCACCATAACCCTAACCCTAAACCTTACCCTAACCCTAAACCTAACCCTAACACTCACCCTTATTTTAACCCTCAGCCTCAGCCTAAACCTCACTTTTACCCTTACCATCATCCTCACCCTAACCCTCCCCCTAAACCTAAACTTCATCCTAACCCTCACCCTAACCGTAAACCAAAATATCACCCTAACCTTAAACTTCACCATCAACCTCACCCTCAGCCTAACCCTAAGCCTAAGCCTAAGACTAACCCTCACACTCACCCTCACCCTAACCCTAATCCTAACCCTAACCTAAACCTAACCCTTAACCTCAACCTAACCCTCACCCTAACCTTAACCCTAACACTAACCCTAACCCTAAAACATGAACTAACCCTCCCCCTAACCCTAAATCTAAGCCTAAACCTCACACTCACCCTAACCCTAATCCTAACCCTAACCCTAAACCTCACCCTAAACCTAACACTAACCCTCCCCCTCACCCTCACCCTCATTGTAACTCTAACCCTAACACTAACAATAACACTAACTCTAACCCTAACGCTCACCCTAACACTAACCCTATCCCTAAACGTCAACCTAACCCTCACCCTCACCCAAACCCTAATACTAAACCTAACACTAACCCTCACCCTAACCCTCCACCTACCCCTAACTCTAACCCTAAAACTTACCCTCACCCTACCCTAACTCTAACCATAAACCTCACCATAAACCTCACCCTACCCTCACCCTCACCCTCAACCTCAACCTCAACCTCACTGTAACTCTAAACCAAACCTTAAAAATAAGACTCACAATAATCCTAAACCTAACTCTAACCCTAACCATAACCATAACCCAAACCCTGAGCCTCACACTTCCCGCAAACTTAACCCTAACCATACCATAACACTAACAATAACCCTAACCATTATTCTAACCCTAACCCTAACCCTAACCCTTACCTAAAACTCACCCCAACCTCACCCTCAGCCTAACCCTAACCCTAACCATAACACTAACCCTAACACTCACCGTGACCCAATCCCTAACCATAAACCTAACCCTAATCGAAATACTAAACCTTACCCCAAACTTAAGGCTAACCATTGCCCTAATCCTAACCCTAATCCTCACCCTCATTGTCACCCTAACCCAAACAATATCCCTAACCCTCACCCTAACCCTAAGCCTAACCCTAACCCTAGTCTTCACCCTAACCCTAACCCTAACCTTAACCCTTATCCTAACCCACAGCCTAACTTTAAACCTAACCCTCACCCTAAATCTAACCCTCACTCTTAACTTCACACTTAGCCTAACCCTAAGCCTAATCCTAAACCTCACCCTAACCCACACACTCACCCTCAACCTAACCCTAACCCTAACCCTCACACTAACCCTAACCCTCACCCTCAACCTCACCCTGAGCCTAACCCAAAGCCTAACCCTAACTCTAACCCTAACCCACACACTCACCCTCACCATAACCCTAATCCTAACCCTAACCCTAACCCTAACCCTAAAACTCACCCTCACCCTAGCCTTCACCCTAACACTAATCCTAAACCTAACCCAAACTCTAACCATAACCCTAACCCTCAACCTCACCCTAAACCTAACCCTAACTCTCACCCTCACTGTAAGGGTAACCCTAACCCTAACCTTAACAATAACTGTAACCCTTACGCTAACCCTCACCCTAAAGCTAACACTTACCCTTAACTTAAACCTCGGCCTCAGCCTAATCATCACCTTTACACTTACCATCACCTTACGCTAACCCTCACCCTAACTCTAACCCTCATCCTAACCGTCACCCTAATCGTAACCCTAACCATCACCCTAACCCTATCCCTGACCCTCAACCTCACCCTCAGACTAACCCTAAGAATAAGCCTAAACCTAAACCTAATCCTCAACCTCACCCTAGCCCTCACCCTAACCATAGTCCTAACTCTAACCCTCACCATAACCCTAAACCTAACCCTCACCCACACCCTCATTCTCACCGTAACTCTAACCCTAACCCTATCAATAACACTAACCCTAACCCGAACCATCACCCTAACCTTAACCCTAACCCTCACCCTCATGCTCAGACTAAGCCTAAGACTAAGCCTAAGCCTAACCCTAACCCACACCCTAACCCTCAACCTTACACTAAACCTAACTCTAACCCTAAACCTCACTCTCACCCTAACACTAATTCTAAACCTAACCCTAAACCTAAACCTCATCCTAACCCTAACCTAACACTCACCCTCAGCCTCAGCCGAAACCTAAGCCTAACATTAACCCTAACCCTAACCCTCACACTCACCCTCACCCTAAACCTAACTCTACCCCTAAACCTCACCCTCACCCTAACCCTAAACCTAACAATAAACCTCACCCTAACCCTAAAGCTAACCCTCACACTAAACCTAACCCTCACCCTCACCCTCACGCTCAGCCTAAACCTAAGGCTAAGCCTAACCCTAACCCTAACACTCACACTCATCCTAACCCTAACCCTAATCCTAATCCTAACCCTAGCCCTAACCCTCATCCTCACCCTAACACTCACCGTAACCCTAACATAAACCTAAAACTAACCCTCACACTCAGCCTCACCCTAACCCTAATTCTAACACTGAACAGCACCCACACCCTAACCCTAATGCTAGCCCTAAACATAACCCTAACCCTAACCACCCCCAACTCTGACCCTAACCCTAACACTATCCCTAACCCTAAACCTCAACCTAACCTCACCCTAACCCTAACTCTATCCCTAAATCTCACCCTCACCCTAACCCTCACTCTAACCCTAACCCAAACACTAAACCTTACCCTAACCCTAACCCCAAAACTCACACTCACCCTCACAGTAATCGTAACCCTAAACCTAACCCTAACAATAACCCTAAAGCTAATCCTAACCCTCACCCTAACCATAACCCTCAGCCAAAACCAAACCCTCAACCTTAAACTTACCCTCACCCTAACACTAACCCTAACACTAAAACTAACCCTCACACTAACCCTAACCTTAAACCTAAACCTAAACCTAAACCTCAACCTAAACCTCACCCTCACCCTAACCCTAACACTAACCCTATTCCTAACCCTTACCCTAGCCCTCCTGCTAAACCTATATCTAAACCTAAACCTCACGCTAACCCTAAGCCCAAGCCTAAGCCTAAGCCTAACCCTAACCCTAAAAGTAACCCTAATCCTCAGCCTCACCCTTACCCTAACACAAACCCTAACCCTAACCAACAACCTCACCCTCAGCGTAACCCTAAGCCTAACCCTAAACCTAAACCTAACCATCACCTTAAACCTAACACTAACCCTAACCCTAACCCTTAACCAAACCCTAATCCTCAGCGTCCCCCTCACCCTAATCCAAACACTAAATCTAACCCTCACACTCACACTCAACCTAAACCTAATCCTCAACCTAACCCTATCCCTAAACCTAACCCTCACATTACCCTTCAGCCTAGCCCTCACCCTAACGCTAATCCTAATCCTAAAACTTATGCTAACCCTCAGGTAAACTCTAACCTTAACCCTCACCCTAACCCTAACCCTCAACGTAAGCCTCAACCTAACCCTAACTCTATAGCTAACCTTAACCCTCACCCTCACTGTCACCATAACTGTAACCCAAAACCTAAGCCTAAAAATAACCCTAACCCTCACCCTCACCCTAACACTAATCATAAACCTAACCTACCCCTAACCTTAACGCTAACACTAACCCTAAACCTAACCCACGAACTAACCCTCCCCCAACTCTAAATATAAACATAAACCTGACACTCACCCTAAACCTAATCCTAACCCTAACCCTAAACCTCACCCTAACACTAACCCTAAGCCTCACCCTCACCCTCACCCTCAATTTAACTCTAACTCTAACCCTAACAATAACACTAATCCTAAACCTAAATCTAACCCTAAGCCTAACCCTAACCCTAATCCTAAAACACACCCTCACCCTAACCCTAATCCTAACCATTACCCTAACCCTCACCCTCACCATAACCTTAACCCTCATCCAAACCCTCACCCTAACCCTAATCTTAACCCTAATTCTCCTCCTAACCCTCACCCTAAACTTAACACTAACCCTGACCCTAAACCTCAAAATCAGCTTCAACCTAACCCTAATTCAAACCCTAAACCTCACCCTCACCCTAAACCTAACCATAACCCTAACCCTAAAACTCACCACAACCCTAACCCTAAAGCTCACCCTCCCCCTAGCCCTCACCCTAACAATAATCCCAACCCTAAACCTCATCCTAAACCTCATCCTGTCACTAACCCTAACCCTCATCCTTACCATCACCCTAAGCCTAAACCAAACTCTCAAACTAACTCTAAACCTCACCCTCACCATAACCCTTACCCTAACCCTTACCCTAACCCTAAATTTAACCCGAACCCTAACGCTCACTCTAAACCTAACCCTAACCCTCACCCTAACCCTAATCCTCACCATCACCATCAGCCTCAGCCCAAGCCTAAGCCTAATCCTAACCATAACCCTAACCCTCACACTCAACCTAAGCCTAACCCTAATCCTAATCCAAACCCTAAGCCTAAACCGACACTCAACCTAATCCTAACACTAACCCTAACCCTAACCCTAAGCCTTGCCTAATCCTCAACCCCAACCTCACCCTCAACCTAACCCTAAGCCTAACCCTAACACTAACCCTAACCCTCATCGTAACCCAAAACTTAACCTTAACCATAACCCTAACCGAAACACTAACCCTAACCCCAAACCTAAACCTAACCCTTACCCTAACTGTAACCCTAATCCTCAACCTCAATGTCACCGTAACCCAAACAATAACCCTAACCCTCACCCTAACCCTAAGCCTAACCCTAACCCTAACCCTCACACTCACCCTCACCCGAACCCTAATCCTAAACCTATACCTATCCCTAAACCTAACCCTCACATTAACCCTCACCCTAGCCCTCAAACTGACCCGAATCCTAACCCTAAACCTCATCCTAAACCTCACCCTAACCCTAACCTTAACCCTCACACTAACCCTAACCCTGAACCTAAACCTCGCCCTAACCCTAAACCGAATCCTCACCCTCACCCTTACTCTCAACTTAACTCTAACCCTAAACATAACAATAACCCTAAACCTAAACCTAACCCTAACCAACAAACTCACCGTAACTCTAAACCTAACCATAACACTAAAACTCACCCTAATCCTCACCCTTACCTTCACCCTAAGTCAAACCCTAATCCTCACCCAAACCCTCACCCTCAGCCTAACCCTAAGCCTAAAGAAACCCTAGCCCTAACCATCACCTTAACCCTAACCCTAACCCAAACCCTAACCCTGAACCAAAACCTAATCCTCAGCTTCACCCTCACCCTATCCCAAACCCTAACCCTAACCCTCACCCTAACCCTAAACCTAACCCTAAACCTAACCCTCACACTCACCCTCACCATAACCATAATATTAAACCTAACCCTATCCCTAAACCTATCCTTCACATTAACCCTCAGCCTAGCCCTCATGCTAACCCTAAACCTTAACCTAACCCTCACCCTAACCCTACCCCTAAACCTCACCCTCACCTTCAGCCTCACTTTAACTCTAACTCGAACCCTAACAATAACACTAATCCTAAACCTAAACCTAACCCTAACCCTAAACCTAATCCTACCACACACCCTCACCCTAACCCTAATCCTAACCATAGCACTAACCCTCACCCTAAACCTCACACTAACCCTAACACTAATCCTCAATCTAACCCTTACCCTCACCCTAACCCTAACCCTCACCATTACCCTAACACTAACCCTAACCATAACCATAATCATAACCCTCTACCTCAGCCTCACATTCAAAGCAAACATAACCCAAATCATAACACTAACAATAACCCTAACACTCACCCTAATCCTAATCCTACCCCTACCCCTAAACCTCACCCTAGCCCACACCCTAAACCTAAGCCTAAGCCTAACCCTCACCCTAACTCTAACTCTAACCCTAACCCCAAACATCAACCGAACCCTAACCTTCAACCTCACCCTCAGCCTAACTCTAATCCTAACCTGAACCCTAAACTTAACCCACACACTCACAGTCACCTTAACCCTAGACCTAATCCTAACCTTAACACTAACCCTCACCCTCACCCTAAACCTCACCCTAAACCTAACCATAACCCTCAACCTCAGCCTCACATTCACAGCAAACTTAACCCAAACCATAACACTAAAAATAACCCTAACCCTCACCCTCAACCTAACCCTAAACCTAAACCTAAACCTAACACTAAACCTAACCCTAACCCTAAACCTAAACCTGACCCTAACCCTAATCCTAACCCTCACCCTCACCATCACAGTAACCATAACCCTAACCCTAACCCTTACAATAACCCTAACCCTAACCCTATACCTCATCGTAACCATATCCTTCACCCTAACCCTAACCCACACCCTAAAGCTTATCCTCACCTTAACCCTAACCCTCACACTCACCCTAACCCTCACCCTAATCCTAATCCTAACCCTAAGCCTAACCCTCTCCTGCACCTTAACCCTCACCCTAAACCTAACTCTAACACTAACCCTAACCCTAACCCTCACCCTCAGCCTCACTCTAACCCTAACTCTAACCCTAAACCTCCCCCTTCCCCCACCCTAACTCTAAACCTAACCCTAAACATCACCCAAACCCAAACCCTAAACCTCACCCTCACCCTAGCCCTCACCCTAATCCTAATCCTAACACTAAACCTCACTCTAACCTAACCTTAATCTTAATCCTAACCCTACACCTAACCCTCACCCTCACCCTAACCCTCACCTGAACCCTAACCCTAACACTAACCCTCACCTTCACTCTAATCCTAACCATAACTGTAACCCTAAACCCCACCCTCACCCTAACCCTCACCCTAAACCTAAACCTCCCCCCTACCCTAACCCTAATCCTCACCCTCACCCTAAAACTCACCCTAACCCTAATCCTAACCCTCCCCCTAGCCCTAACCCTAACCCTCACCCTAATGCTAACCCTCACCCTCAACCTCACCCTCAGCCTAACCCTAAGCCTAACCCTAAACCTAACCCTAACACGAATATTCACCCACACCATTACCCTAATCCTAACCCTAAAACTTACCCTCACCCTCACCCTAACCCTCACCTGAACCCTAACCCTAACACTAAACCTCACCTTCACTCTAATCCTAACCATAACTGTAACCCTAAACCCCACCCTCACCCTAACCCTCACCCTAAACCTAAACCTCCCCCCTACCCTAACCCTAATCCTCACCCTCACCCTAGCACTCACCCTAAACCTAATCCTAACCCTAACCCTCATCCGAACCCTCCCCGTAGCCCTAACCCTAACCCTCACCCTAATGCTAACCCTCACCCTCAACCTCACCCTCAGACTAACCCTAAGCCTAACCCTAAACCTAACCCTAACACAAATATTTACCCGCACCATTACCCTAATCCTAAACCTAAACCTTACCCTCCCCCTAATTCTCACCCTAACCCTAACCCTAACACTAATACTACCCTTAACCCTCAACCTAACTTTCACCATAACCCTACCTCTAACCCTAAACCTCAACATCACCCTAAACCTAACTCTAACCATAACCCAAACCCTAAACCTCACCATAAAACTAAACCTCACCCTCACCCTCAGCCTAAAACTAAACCTGACCCTAACAATAACCCTAACACTAATCCTTACCCTCACCCTAACCATAATGCTCACCCTAACCCAAAACCACACCCTAACACTTACCCTCACCCTAAAACTAGCCCTAACCCTAATACTAACCCTCACACTAATCCTAACCCAAACCCTAAAATTCACCCTAACCCTAAGCCTATATCTATCCCTAAACCTCACGCTCAGCCTAACCCTGACCCTAACCCTAACCCTAACCCTCACCGGCACACTCAACCTCACTATAACTCTAACCCTAACCCTAACCCTAACACTAACCCTAACCCTAACCATCACTTTAACCCTAATCCTCACCCCCACCCTCAGCCTCAGCCTAACCCTAAGCCTAACCGTAACCCTCAGACTAACCTCACCGAAACCCTAACCCTAACACTAACCCTAGCCCTAAACCTAATCCTAACCCTAAACCTAACCCTCATTATCAGCATCACCCCCACCCTAACCTAAACTCTAACCCGAACACTCACCCTAACCCTAAGCCCAAACCTAACCTTAACCCTAACCTTCACACTCACTCTACCCTAAACCTAATCCTAAACCTAACACTATTCCTAAAACTAACCCTCACCATAATCCTCACCCTAGCCCTCACCCTAACCCTAATCCTAACCCTAAACCTCAAACTAAACCTAAATCTACCCCTAATCCTCAACCTGACCCTAACACTAACTCTAACCCTAACACTAACACTAAAGCTCACCCTAACCCTAACCCTAACCCTCACCCTAACCCTAAACCTCACCCTCACCCTCAGCCTATCGCTAAACCTAACCCTAAACCTATCCCTAACACACACTCACCCTCAACCTAACACTAATCCGAACCCTAAACATAACCCTTCCCCTAAATCTCACCCTAACCCTAACCTTAACACGAACACTAACCCTAAACCTCAACTTAACCGTCACCCTAACCCTAACTCTAAACCTAAACCTCACCATCATGCTAAACCTAACTCTAACCCTAACCCAAACCCTAAACCTCACCCTAACCCTAACCCTAACACTCATCCTCACCCTCACCGTAACCATAACCCTAAACCTAAACCTAACAATAACCCTAAACCTATTCCGAACCCTCACCCTAACCATAACCCTCACCCTAACCCAAACCATCACCCTATTACTTACCCTCACCCTAACACTAACCCTCACCCTAACATTAACCCTCACACTAACCCAAGCCCTAACCCTAACCCTAAACTTCAACCTAACCCAGACCCTCACCCTAACCCTAAAAATAACCCTAAACATAACCCTCACCCTAACCCCCCCTTAAAGTTATATCTAACCCTCAACCTCACCCTCACACTCACCCTAACCCTAACCCTAAACCCCACCCTAACCCTAACCCTACACCTCACCCTCATGCTCAGCCTAAGCCTAAGCCTAAACTTAACCCTAACCCTAACACTCACCATAACCCCAACACTAACACAAAACCTAACTCTAAACCTAAACCTCACCCTCAAATTAACCCTAACACTAACCCTAACCCTAAACTTAAGCCTCATCCTAAACCTCACCCTCACCCTCACCCTCACCGTAACTGTAACCCTAACCCTAAACCTAACAATAACACTAACACTAACCCTAAACCTCATACTAACCATAACCTTCACCCTAATCCTAACCCTCACCCTAACACCTACCCTCATCCTAACACTAACCCTAACCCTAACACTAACCCTCACACTAAACCTAACCCTCACAATAACCCAAAACCTCACCCTAACCCTAAACCTCAACCTGAACCTAGCCCTCAACCAAACCCTAACCCTCATCCCCACCCTAAAACTCACAATAACCATAACACTAATCCTCAATCTAACCCTCAACCTCACCCTAACCCTAACCCTCACCGTTACCCTAACCCGAATGCTCAGCCTAACCCTCACCTTTACCCTTACTGTGACCCTCAACCTCACCCTCACCCTAAATCTAAACCTCATCCTATCCCTCACCCTAATGGTAACCCCAACCATCACCCTAATCCTAACCCTCACCCTCAGCCTCAACCTAATCCTAAGCCTAAGTCTAAGCCTAACCCTAACCCTCACCCTCACCCTAGCCCTCACCCTAACCCTAATCCTAACCCTAACTCTCATCCTAACCCTTAACCTAACCATAACCCTAACCATCTTCCTAAACCTAATCCTCATCAACACCCATACCCTCAACCTAACTCTAAGCCTAAGCCGAACCCTAACCCTAACCCTCACACTCACCCTCACTGTAAAACTTATCCTAAAACAAACACTAATCCTAGCATTATACCTCAACCTAACCTTCACCATAACCCTAACCCTAACACTAACGCTAACCCTAACCCTCACCCTAAATCTCCCCCTAACAGTATCTCTAACCCTAAACCACACCCTCACCCTAACCATAACCCTAAACCTAAACCTCACCCTAACCCTGATCCTAAACCTCACCATCACCCTCACCCTCACTGTAACTCTAACCCTATCCCTAATACTAACCCTCACCCTCACCCTAAACCTAACCCTAACCCTAACTCTCAGCGTCACCATAATGCTAACCCTGAACCTAACCCTAAACCTCACCCTAATGCTAACCCTAACCCTCACCCTCACTCTAACCCTCATCCTAACCCTAATGCTAACCCTAAACCTCACCCTCACCCTCAGGCTCGGCCTAAGCCTAAGCCTAAGCCAAAGATTAACCCTGACCCTCACCCTAACCCTAACACTAACCGTAACACTAACCCTAACCCTAACCCTCACACTAACCCTCAACCTAACACTAACTCTAAACCTAAACCTCACCCTAACCCTAACCCTAACCCTCACCCTCACCCTCACCCCTTGCCTAATATTAAACCTAATCCTAACCCCAACCATAACCCTAAAAATAAGAGTAACCCTTACCCTAACACTCACCCTAACCCTAACCCTAACACTCACCCTCACCATAGCCCATAACCAAACCCTAAGCCTAAGCCTAACCCTCACCCTAACCCTCACTCTAATCCTAACCCAACACTATATTTAACCATAAGCCTCACCCTCACCCTAACTCTAATCCTAACCCTAACCCTAACTCTAACCCTCCCCTTAACTCTCACCCTAACCCTAACCTTAAAAGGAACACTAACCCTAACCCTCAACCTAACCCTCACCTTAATCCTAACTCTAACCTAAACCTCACCCTGACCCTAAACCCAACTCTAACATTAACCCAAACCCTAAACCTCACTCTAACCCTAACCCTAACCCTCATCCTCACCCTCACTGTAACCGTAAACCTAAACCTAACAATAAGAATAACCTTAACCCTATTCCTAACCCTCACCCTAACACTTGCTCTCACCCTACCACTAACCCTAAACCTCACCCTAACCCTCTCCCTAACCCTATATGTAACCCTCAACCTCACACTCACCCTAAACATAACCTTAAAACCCACATTAACCCTAACCATAACCATCACCCTTATGCTCGGCCGAAGCCTAAGCCTAAGCCTAAGCCTAACACTAACCCTAAACATCACCCTAACCCCAACAATAACACTAAACCTAACTCTAAACCTACACCTCACCCTCACCCTAACCCTAATTCTAACCCTAACCCTAAACCTAAACCTCATCCTAACCCTAACCCTCACCCTCACCCTCACCCTCACCCTCACCGTAAAAATAACCCTAACCCTAACAATAACCCTAACCCTAACCCTAACCCTCATACTAAGCATAACCTTCACCGTAACCCTAACCCTCACCCTAAACCTAACCCTCATCCTAACATTTACCCTCACCCTAACACTAACACTCACGCTAACACTAACCCTCACACTAACCCTAACCATCACCCTAACCCTAAAATTCACCCTAACCCTAGCCCTCAACCTCAACCTAGCCCTCAACCTAACCCTAACCTTCATCCTCATCCTAAAACTCACACTAACCCTAACAGTAATCCTCAATCTAACGCTCACCCTCACCCTAACCCTAACACTCACCCTTACCGTTAACCTCACCCTCAGCCTAACACTCACCTTTTCCCTTACCATCACCCTTACACTAAACCTCAGCCTAAAACTAATCCTCATCCTAACCCTCACCCTGACGGTAACCCCAACCATCACCCTAACCCTAACCCTCACACTCACCCTCAGCCTCAGCCTAAACCTAAGCCTAAGCCTTGGCCTAACCCTAACCCTCACCCTCACCCTAACCCTAAACCTCATCCTAACACTTAACCTAACCATAAACCTAACCATCTTTCTAAACCTAATCCTCATCCATACCCATATCCTTAGCCTATCCCTAACCCTAAGCCGAACCCTAACCTTAACCCTCTCACTCACCCTCACTGTAAACCTAATCCTAAACCTAACCCTATTCCTAAAATTAAACCTCAGTCTAACACTCACCCTAACCCTAACCCTAACCCTAACCCTAATGCTCACCCTGAACCTCCCCCTAACCCTAACTCTAACCCTAAACGTCACCCTCACCCTAACCCTAACCCTAACCCTAAACCTCAACCTAAACCTAATCCTTACCCTCAACCTAACCCTCACTGTAACTCTAACACTAACCCTAATCCTAACCTCACCCTCACCCTAACCCTAACCCTAACACTCACCCTTATCGAACATTCACCCTCACCGTAACACTAACCCTAACCCTAACCCTAAACCTCAACATAACCCTAAAAATAACCCTCAACCTCACCCTAGCACTCACCCTAAACCTAATTGTAACCTTAAACCTCATCCAAAACCTCGCCCTAACCCTAACCCTAACCCTAAACCTAATTCTAACCCTCAACATAACCCTAAACCTGACCCCAACGTAACCCTAACCCTAACTCTCACCCTAAACCTAAACCTCGTCCTAACACTAACCCTCACCCTCACCCTAACCCTAACACTAATCCTAACCTTAAATCTCACCCTATACCTCACCCTAACCCTAAATCTAACCCGAAACCTGACCCTCACCCTAACCCTCACCCTAACCCTCACCCTAACCCTAAAACTCACCCACAACCTAGCCTTCACCCTAACCCTAATCCGAACCTTAACCCTCATCCTAACCCTCACCCTAACCCTAAACCTAACCCTCAAACTAACCCTAAACCTCACCCCTAACCTTACCCGAAGTCTAACCCTAAACCTAACCCTAACCCACACACTCACCCTCAACCTAACCCTAACCCTAACCCTCACCCTAACCCTAACCCTCATCCTTAACCTCACCCTTAGCTAACCCTAAGCCTAACCCTAAACCTAAACCTAACACACACACTCACCATCACCCTAATGCTAATCCTAACCCTAACCCTAACCCTCACCCTCACCCTTGCCTTCACCCTAACCCTAATCCTAAACCTAACTCAAACTCTAACCATAACCCTAACCCTAAACCTCACCCTAAACCTAACCCTTACCCTCAACCTCACTGTAAGGGTAACCCTAATCCTAACCCTAACAATAACCGTAACCCTAACTCTTACCCTCACCCTAACCATAACAATCACCCTAAACCTAACCTTCATCCTAACACTTGCCCTCAACCTTATCTTAACCCTAAGCCTCAGCCTAATCCTGACCTTTATGCTTACCAATACCCACACCCTAACCCTCACCCTAATACTAACCCTAATCCTTACCCTCACCCTAACCATAACCCTAACCATCACACTAACCCTATCCTTCACCCTCAACCTCACCCTCAGACTAACCCCACGCCTAAGCCTAAACCTAACCCTAACCCTCAACCTCACCCTAGCCCTCACCCTAACCATAATCCTAACCCTAACCCTCACCCTAACCCTAACCCTAACCTTACCCATAAACCCCACCCTAACCCTAAACCTAACCCTCACCCGCACCCTCACCCTCACCGTAACTCTAACCCTAACCCTATCAATAACACTAAACCTCACCCGAACCATCACCCTAAACCTAACCCTAACCCTCACCCTCATGCTCAGACTAATCCTAAGCCTAACCCTAACCCTAAACCTACCTCTCAACCTAACCCTATTCCTAACCCTAACCCTAACTCTAAACCTAAATCTCACTCTCACCCTAACACTAATTCTAACCCTAACCCTAAACCTAAACCTCATCCTAACCTTAACCCTAAGACTCACCCTCACCCTCATCCTAAACCTATGCTTAACATTAACCCTAATCCTAACCCTCACACTCACCCTCACCCTAAACCTAACTCTACCCCTAAACCTCACTATCACCCTAACCCTAAATCTAACACTAAACCTCACCCTAACCCTAACCCTAAGCTCACCCTAAACCTAACCCTCACCCTCACCCTCAGCCTAAACCTAAGGATAACCCTAACCCTAATCCTAACCCTCACAATCACCCTAACCCTAAACCTAATGCTAATCCTAACCCTAGCCCTAAACCTCACCCTCACCACAAACCTCACCCTAACCCTAAAACTAACCCTGAAACTAACCCTCACACTCAGCCTCAACCTAACCCTAATTCTAACACTAAACCTCACTCACACTATAACCCTAACGCTAACCTTCATCCTGACCCTAACACTAACACTAAACTTAAATCTAACCCTAATCCTCCCCCTCAACCTAACCCTCACTCTAACCCTAACCCAAACACTAAACCTCACCCTAACCCTAAACCTCACCCTCACCCTAGCCTTCACCCTAACCCTAATTCTAATCCTCACCCTCACCCTAACCCAAAGCGTCATCCTCACACTAAGCCTCACCCTAACCCTAACCCTAATCCTCAATCTAACCCTCACATAACCCTTACCATAACCCTAAACTTAACCCTAACCCACACACTTATCTTAAACCTCACCCTCAGCCTAAACCTCACTTTTACCCTTACCATCATCCTCACCCTTACCCTCCCCCAAACCCTAAACCTCATCCTAACCCTAACCCTAGCCGTAAACCTAAACATCACCCTATCCCTAACCCTCACCCTCAACCTCAAGCTCAGCCTAACCCTAAGCCTAAGCCTAACCCTTACCCTAAACCTCACCCTCTCCCTAGCCTTCACCATAACCCTAATCCTAACACTAACCGTCATCCTAACCCTCACCCTAACCCTAAACATAACCATCACCCTAACCATAATCCTCAAGCCCACACTCACCCTCAGCCTAACCCTAACCCTAACACTCACACTCACGTTCAACCTAACCCTAATCCTAAACCTAACTCTACCTCTAACCCTTAACCTCAACCTAACCCCCACCCTAACCTTAACCCTAACACAAACCCTAACCCTAACCCACGAACTAACCCTCCCCCTAAGCTTAAATCTAAACATAACCTCACCCTCACCCTAACCCAGTCCTACCCCTAACCCTAAACCTCACCCTCACCCTAACCATAACCCTCACACTCACCCTCACTTTAACCCTAACTCTAAACCTAACAATAACACTAATCCTAACCCTTAACCTAACCCTAACCATAACCATAACACTAATCCTAACACACACCCTCACCCTAACCCTAATCCTAACCATGACCCTAACCCTCACCCTCACCATAACCTTTACCCTCATCCAAACCGTCACCCTAACCCTAAACCTAACCCTGAACCTCACCCTAACACTAACCCTAACCCTCACCCTCAACCTAGACCTCACCCTAACCCTAATCCTAACCCTAATTCTCCTCTTAATCCTCAGCCTAAACCTAACACTAATTCACACCCTAACCCTAAACCTAACCCTAACCCTCAACCTAACCCTAACCCTCAAACTCAAGGTAACACTAACTCTAACGCTCATCCAATCCCTAAACTTAACACAAACCCTAACTCTCACCCTAACTTTAATCCTAACCCTCACCCTAACCCTGAACCTCACCCTCAGCCTAACCCTAAGCCTAAACCTAACCCTAACTCTAACCCAAACAATCACCCTAACTCTTATCCTAATCCTAATCCTAACCCTAAGCCTAACCCTCACCCTCACACTAACCCTCATCCTAAACCTAACTCTAACACGAACCCTAACCCTAGCCCTCACAATCAGCCTCAACCTAAACCTAACTCTAACCCTAAAGCTCACCCTCACCCTAAACCTAACCATAACACTAACCCTTAAACCTCACCACAACCCTAACCCTAAACCTCAACCTCAACCTAGCCCTCACCCTAACCCTAATTCTAAACCTAACCCTCATCCTAACCCTCACCCTAACACTAACCCTAACCCTCACCCTCACCATCACCCTAACCCTAAACTTAAACCTAATGCTCAACCTAACCCTCACTCTCAACCTCACCGTAACCCTTACCTTAACCCTCACCCTAACCCTAAATTTAACCCGTACCCTAACTCTCACATAAAACCTAAACTTAACCCTCACCCTAACCCTAACCCTCAAACTCACCTTCACCCTCAGCCTAAGCCTAAGTCTAATCCTAACCCTAACTCTAACCCTCACACTCACCCTAAGCCTAACCCTAATCCTAATCCTAACCCTAAGCCTAACCCTCACCCTCACTCTAACCCTCACCTTAACCCTAACCCAAACACTAACCCTAACCCTAACCCTAACCCTCAGCCTCACCCTAACCTTAACTCTAACCCTAAACCTCCCCCTCCCCCTAACCCTAACCCTTACCCTCAACCTAAGCCTAACCCTCACCCTCAACCTCAACCTCAGCCTAACCCTAAACCTAACCCTAAACCTAACGCTAACACACACACTCACCCTCACACTAACACTAATCCTAAACCTTTCCCTAACCCTAACCCTCCCTCAAATTTTCACCCTAACCCTAACCCTAACACTAATCCTAACCCTAACCCTCAACCTAACCCTCACCCTAAATCTAACTCTAACCCTAAACCTCACCCTCACCCTAAACCTAACTCTAACCCAAACACAAACCCTAACCCTCACCCTAACCCTAACCCTAACCATCACCCTAACCCTAATCCTCACCCCCATCCTCACCCTCATCCTAAACCAAAGCCTAAACCTAACCCTATCCCTAACACTCGCACTCACCCTCACCCTAACCCTAATCTTAACCCTACCCCTAAACATTAACCTCAACCTAACCCTTACCCTAACCTTAACCCTAACACTAACCCTAACCTTAACCCACGAAATAACCCTCCCCCTAACCCTAAATCTAACCATAAACCTCACATCACCCTAACCCTAATCCTACCCCTATCCCTAAACCTCACCCTAACCCTAACCATAACCCTCACCCTCACTTTAACTCTAACTCAAACCCTAACAATAACACTAATCCTAACCCTAAATCTAACCCTAACCCTAACCATAAACCGAATCCTAACACACACCCTCACCCTAACCCTAATCCTAACCATAACCCTAACACTCACCATAATCTTAACCCTCACCCAAACCCTCACCGTAACTGTAACCCTAACCCTAAACCTCACCCTCACCCTAGCCCTCACCCTAACCCTAATCCTAACCCTAATTCTCATCCTAACCCTCACCCTCAACCTAACACGAACCCACTCCCTAACCCTAAACCTAACCCTAAACCTCAACTTAACCCTAACCCGCATGCTCAATATAACCCTAATCCTAACCTTCACCCAAACCCTAAACTTAACCGGAACCCTAACTCTCACCCTAACCCTAATCCAAACGCTCACCGTAACCCTCACCCTCACCCTCAGCCTAACCCTAAGTCTAACCCTAACCCTAACACTAACCCTCACAATCACCCTAACCCTTATCCTAAACCTAATCCTAACCCTAAGCCTAAGCCACACCCTCACCCTAACCCTCAGCCTAAACCTAAATCTAGCATGAACCCTAACCCAGCCCTCACAATCAGCCTTACCCTAACAATAACTCTAAACCTAAAGCTCACCCTTACCCTAAACCTAACCATAAGGCTAACCATATACCTCACCAAAGCCCTAACCCTAAACCTCAACTTCACCCTTGCACTCACACTAACCCTAATCCTTACACTAACCCTCATCCTAACACTCACCCTAACACTAACTCTAACCCTCAACCTCACCATCACACTAACCCTAAACTTAACCCTAACACTCAACCTAACCCTAACCCTCACCCTCACAGTAACCCTTACCCTAACCCTCACCCTAACCCTAAATTTAACTCGAACCCTAACTCTCACCCAAGCCCTAAACTGAACCCTCACCCTAACCCTAACCCTCAAATTCACCCTCACTCTCAGCCTAAGCCTAAGCCTAATCCTAACCCTAAACCTAACCCTCACACTCACCCTAAGCCTAACCCTAATCCTAATCCTAACCCTAAGCCTAAACCTCACCCTCACACTAACCCTCACCTTAACCCTAACCCTAACACTAACCCTAACCCTAACCCTCACCCTCAGCCTCACCCTAACCTTAACTCTAACCCTAAAACTCACCCTCCTCCTAACCCTAACCCTTACCTTCACCCTAACCCTAAACCTCACCCTCAACCTCAACCTCAGCCTAACTCTAAACCTAACCCTAAACCTAACCCTAACACATACACTCTCCCTCACACTAACCATAATCCTAACCCCCATCCTCACCCCCAGTCTAACCCTAAGCCTAAGCTTAACCCAAGCCCTAACCCTCACACTCAACCTCACCTTAACCCTAACACTAACCCTACACCTAACCCTTAACCTCAACCTAACCCTCACCCTAACCTTAACCCTAACACTAACCCTAACCCCAACCCACGAAATAACCCTCCCCCTAACACTAAATCTAACCATAAACCTCACCCTCACCCTAACCCTAATCCTACCCTTATCCCTAAACCTCACCCTAACCCTAACCATAACCCTCACCCTCACTTTAACTCTAGCTCAAACCCTAACAATAACACTAATCCTAACCCTAAATCTAACCCTAACCCTAACCATAACCCGAATCCTAACACACACCCTCAACCTAACCCTAATCCTAACCATACCCCTAACCCTCACCCTCACCCTCACCATAATCTTAACCCTCACCCAAACCCTAACCGTAGCCCTAACCCTAACCCTAAACCTCACCCTCACCCTAGCCCTCACCCTAACCCTAATTCTCCTACCCTCACCCTTAACCTAACACTAACCCACTCCCTAACCCTAAACCTAACCCTAAAACTCAACCTAACCCTAACCCGCACGCTCAACATAACCCTAACCCTAACCCTCACCCAAACCCTAAACTTAACCGGAACCCTAACTCTCACCCTAACCCTAATCCAAACGCTCACCGTAACCCTCACCCACACCCTCAGCCTAACCCTAACCCTAACACAAAAAACCCTCACAATCACGCTAACCCTTATCCTAATTCTAATCCTAACCCTAAGCCTAAGCCACATCCTCACCCTAACCCTCATCCTAAACCTAAATCTAACATGAACCCTAACCCTAACCCTCACAATCAGCCTTAACCTAACACTAACTCTAACCCTAAAGCTCACCCTTACCCTAAACCTAACAATAAGGCTAACCATATACCTCACCAAAACCCTAACCCTAAACCTCAACCTCACCCTTGCCCTCACACTACCCCTAATCCTAACCCTAAACCTCATCCTAACCCTCACCCTACCACTAAATCTAACCCTCACCCTCACCATCACACTAACCCTAAACTTAACCCTAACACACAACCTAACCCTAAACCTCACCCACACAGTAACCCTTACCCTAACAATCACCCTAACCCTAAATTTAACCCGAATCCTAACTCTCACCCAAACCCTAAACTTAACCCTCACCCTAACCCTTACCCTCAAACTCAACCTCTCTCTCAGCCTAAGCCTAAGCCTAATCCTGAATCTAACCCTAACCCTCACACTCACCTTAAGTCTAACCTTAACACTAACCCTAACCCTAACCCTCACCCTCAGCCTCACCCTAACCCTAACACTAACCCTAAACCTCAGCCTCCCCCTAAACCTAACCCTTACCTTCACCCTAACCCTAAACCTCACCCTCAACCTCAACCTCAGCCTAACTCTAAACCTAACCCTAAACCTAACCCTAACACATACACTCTCCCTCACCCTAACCATAATCCTAACCCCCATCCTCACCCTCAGTCTAACCCTAAGCCTAAGCTTAACCCTAGACCTAACCCTCACACTCAACCTCACCCTAACCCTAACACTAACCCTACACCTAACCCTTAACCTCAACCTAACCCTCACCCTAACCTTAACCCTAACACTAACCCTAACCCTAAACCACGAACTGACCCTCCCCCTGACCCTAAATTTAACCTTTACCCTCGCCCTCACCCTAACCCTAATCCTACCCCTATCCCTAAACCTCAGCCTAACCCTAACCCTAACCCTCACCCTCACCCTCACTTTAACTCTAACTCTAACCCTAACAATAACACTAATCCTAACCCTCAACCTAACCTAACCCTAACCATAACCCTAATCCTAACATACACCCTCACCCTAACGCTAATCCTAACCATAACCCTAAACCTCAGCCTCACCATAATTTTAACCCTCATCCAAACCCTCACTCTAACCCTAACCCTATCCCTAAACCTCACCCTAACCATAACCCTAACCCTCAACCTCACCCTAGACCTCACCCTAACCCTAATCTTAACCCTAATTCTCCTCCTAACCCTCACCCTAAACCTAACACTAACCCACACCCTAACCCTAAACCTATCCCTAACCCTCAACCTAACCCTAACACTCACACTCACAGTAACCCTAACCCTAACCCACACATAACCCTAACCCAAACCCCAAACATAACCCGAACCCTAACTCTCACCATAAACCTAACCCTAATCCTCACTCCCATCCTCACCCTTAGCCTAACCCTAAGCCTAAACCTAACCCTATCCCTAAACCTCACAATCACCCTAACCCTTATCCTAATACTAATCTTAACCCTAATCCTAAACCTCACACTCAAACTAACCCTCATCCTAACCCTAACTATAACACGAACCCTAAAACTAAACCTCACAGTCAGCCTCAACCTAACCGTAACTCTAACCCGCACACTCACCCTCACCCTTACCCTAATCCTAACCCTAACCCTAACCCTTAACCTCAACCTAACCCTCACCCTAAACTTAACCCTAACAATAACCCTAACCCTAACACTAACCCTAACCCTAACCCACGAACTAACCTTCACCCTAACACAAATCTTACCCTAAACCTCACCCTCACCCTAACCCTAATCCTAACCCTAACCCTAACCTCACCCTAACCCTAAACCTAACCCTCACCCTTACCCTCAGCATGACTCTAACCATAACCCTAACAATAACACTAATCCTAACCCTAATCCTAAACCTAACCCTAACCCTAACCCTAATCCTAACACTCACCCTCACCCTAATACTAATCCTAACCCTAACCCTCACCGAACCCTCACTTTAACTCTAACCCTAACAATAACACTAGTCCTAACCCTAACCCTAACCCTAACCCTAACCCTAACCCTAATCCTAACCATAACCCTAACCCTCACCCTCACCATAATTTTAACCCTCATCCAAACCCTCATTCTAACGTAACCCTGACCCTAAACCTCTCCCTAACACTAACCCTAACCCTCACCCCAGCCCTCACCCTAACCCTAACCCTAATGCTAACACTAATTCTCCTCCTAACCCTCACCCTAAACCTAACACTAAAACAAACCCTAATCCTAATCCTATCCCTAACCCTCAACGTAACCCTAACCCTCACACTCACAGTAACCCTAACCTTAGCCCTCACCCAAACCCAAAACATAACTCGAACGCTCTCTCACTCTAACCCTAACCCTAATCCTCACTCCCATCCTCACCCTCAGCCTAAACCTAAGCCTAAACCTTACCCTATCCCTCACCCGAACCCTAACCCGAACCCTCACTGTAACACTAACCCTCATCCAAACCCTCAACCTTACCCTCACCCTCTCACTAGCCCTCACCCCAACCCTAAACCTAAACCTAATCCTCAACCTAACCCTCACCCTAACCCTAACCCAAACCCTCACCCTAACCCTAAACCTAACTCTAAACCTCAACCTAACCCTAACCCTCATGCTCATCCTAACTATAACCGTAACGCTCAGGCTAGCCCTAAACTTAACCCAAACCCTAACTCTCAAACTAAACCTAACCCTAACACTCACCCTAACACTAACCCTCACCCTCACCCTCAGCATAACCCTAAGCTTAAACATAACCTTAACCCTCACACTCACCCTAAACCTTACCCTAATCCTAACCCTAAACCTAAGCCTTACCCTCACCCTCACCCTAACCCTCACCCTAACCCTAACTCTAACACTAACCCTAACCCTAAACATCACAATCAGCCTCACCATAAACCTAACTCTAAACCTAAACCTCAACCTCACCCTCACCCCAAACCTAAGCCTCATCCTCACTCTAGCCCTCACCCTAAACCTAATCCTAACCTAACCCTCATCCTAATCCAAACCCTATTACTAAACCTAATCCTAACCCTCATCATCACCATAAACGTTACACTAACCCTCACCCTAACCCTAAACTTAACCAGAACCCTAAATCTCACCATAACCCTAACCCTAAACCTCACCCTAAACCTAAACTTCAACCTCACCATCACCCTCAGCCTAAGCCTAAGCTTAACCTAACCCTAAGCCTAAGCCTAACTGTAACCCTAACCCTTACACTCTGCCTAACCTTAACCCTAATCCTAACCCTAACTTTAACCCTAAATCTCACCGCACCCTAACCCTCACCTTATCCCTAACACTAACCCTAACTCTAACCCTCACCCTCAGCCTCATCCTAACCCTAACTCTAACCCTAAATCTCACACTCACCCTAACCCTAACCTTAACCCTAACGCTAAAACTCACCCTAAACCTAATCCTAAACCTCAACATAGCCCTCACCCTAACCCTAATCCTAACCCTAACACTCATCATAACCCTCCCCCTAACCCTAAGCTTAACCCACACCCTAATGCTAACCCTCACGCTCAAACTCACTCTCAGCCTAAACCTAAGCCTAAACCTAAACCTAACCCTAACACACACATTCACCCTCACCCTAACCCTAATCCTAAACCTATCCCTAACCCTTATGCTCCCCCTAAATCTCACCCTAACCCTAACCCTAACTCTAACCCTAAACCTCACCCTCAGCCTAAACCTAACACTAACCCTAACGCAAACACTAAACCTCACCCTAACCCTAACCCTAACCCTCACCCTAACCCTCAGCATAACCGAAACTCTGAACCAAACAATAATTCTAAACCTAATCCTAACCCTCACCCTAACCATAAACCTCACCCTAACCCAAACTATCACCCTAACACTTACCCTCATCCTAACACTAACCCTAAAACTAACACTAACACTAAACCTCACCCTAACCCTACCCCTACCCCTAAATCTAACCCTAAACCTCACCCTCACCCTCACCCTAACCCTAACCCTAAGCCTCACCTTAACCATGAACCTCACCCTAACCCTAACCCTCACCATAACAATTCCCCACACCCTAAAACTAACCATAAACCAAACACTCAGCCTCACACTAATCCTAACCCTCACCCTCAACCTAACCCTCACCCTAACACTAACCCTAACCCTAACCCTCACCCTCACCCTAGCCCTCACCCTAACCCTAATTCTAACCCTCATGCTCACCCTAACCCTAACCCTCATCCTCACCCTAAACCTCACACTAAGCCGAATCCCAATCCTCAATCAAACCCTCACCCTAACCCTAACCCTAACCCTTACCTAACCCTAAGCATAACCCTAACACTCACCCTTATTTTAACACTCAGCCTCAGCCTAAAGCTCACCATTACCCTTACCATCATCCCCACCCTAACCCTCCCCCTAACCTTAAACCTCATTCTAACCCTCACCCTAACCATAAAACAAAACTTCACCCTAACCCTAAAACTCACCCTCAACCTCATGCTCAGCCTAACCCTAAGCGAAGCCTAACCCTTACCCTAACCCTCACCTTCACCCTCGCCCTCACCATAACACTAATCTTAACCCTAACCCTCATCCTACCCCTTACACTAATCCTAATCCTACCATCATCCTAATCCTAATCCTCAACCCCACCCTCACCCTCAACCTACCCCTAAGCAGCCTAAGTCTAAGCTTACCCTAACCCTCACCCTCATCCTCACCCTAACCTTAATCCTAACCCTAAACCTAACCCTACACCTTAACCTCAACCTAACCCTCACCTAACTTTAACTCTAACACTAACCGTACCCCATGAACTAACCCTCCCCCTAACCCTAAATCTAACCCTAAACCTAACCCTCATCCTAACCCTAATCCTACCCCTAAACCTACACCTCACCCTAAACATAACCCTAACCTACACCCTCAACCTCACCCTCACCAAAACTCTAACCCTAACCCTAACAATAACACTAACCATAACACTAACGCTCACCTTAACCCAAACCTTAACAATAATCCTCAACCTAACCCTATCCCTCATCCTAACTCTAAACTTAACCGGAACCCTAACTCTCACCCTAACCCTAACCCTAACCATCACCCTCACCCTCAGCCTAACCCTAAGCCTAATCCGAACCCTAACCTTCACACTCAGCTTAACCCTTATCCTAATCCTAATCCTAACTCTAAGCCTAACCCTCACTCTAACCCTAACCCTCCCCCTAAACCTATATCTAACCCTAAACCTCACCCTCACCCTCACCATAACCCTAACCCTAAACCTCACCCTAACCAGAACCCTCACCCTAACCCTAACGCTCACCATAACGCTTACCCTCACCCTAACACTAACCCTAACCCTAACACTCACGATCACACTAATCCTAACCCTCACCCTAATCCTAAACCTCACCCTAACCCTAACCCTAACCCTAACTCTAACCCTAAACCTCACACTCATCCTAAAACTAACTCTAACCCTAACACAAACCCTAAACCTCAGCCTAACCCTAAGCATGTCCCTCACCCTTACCCTCACCCTAGCCCTCAACCAAACCCTAATTCTAACCCTCACACTCACCCTAACCCTAACCTTCATCCTCACCCTAAACCTCACACTAACCCTAAACCTAATCCTCAATCTAACCCTTATCTTAACCCTAACCCTAACCCTTATCCTAACCCTAAAAGAAACCCTAACCCTCACCCTTAACGAATCCCTCACCCGCAGCCTAAACCTCACCTTTACCTTTACCATCATCCTCACCATAACCCTCAACCTAACACTAAACCTCATCCTAACACTCACCCCAACTGTGAACCTAACTATCACCCTAACCCTAACCCTCACCCTCAACCTCACACTCAGCCAAATCCTAAGCCTAAGCCTAAGCCTTACCCTAACCCTCAACCTCAACCTAGCCATCACCCAAACCCTAATCCTAACCCTAACCCTCATCCTAACCCTCAACCTAAACCTAAACCTAACCATCACCCTAACCCTAATCCTAACCCTCACCCTCAACCCCAACCTCACCATAACTCTAACCCTTACCCTAACAATAACACTAACCCCAAACTTACCCTAACTCTCACCATAACCCTCACCCTCAGCCTCACCCTCACTGCAAACTTAACCCTAACCATAACACTAAAAATAACCCTAACCCTAACTCTAATCCTCACCCCCACAATCACACTCAGCCTAATCCTAAACCTAACCCTAATCCTAACCCTAACCTTAACCTTAACCATAAACCTCACCCTCAGCATCATCCTCACCGCAAACTTAACCCAAACCATAACACTAAAAATAACCCTATCCCTAACCCTAACCCTAACCCTAACCTTAATCGTCACCCCCACTGTCACACTAACCCTAAACCTAAGCCAAATCCTAACCCTAAACCTAACCGTAACCCTCACCGTAACACTAACACTAACCCTAACCCTAACCCTAATCCTCACCCCCACTGTCACACACAGCCTAAACCTAAGCCTAATCCTAACCCTAAACCTAACCCTAACCCTCACTGTAACAATAAAACTAACCCTAACCCTAACCCTAACCATAACCCTAAACCTAACTATAACCCTCAGCCTCACCCTCACCCTAACCCTAACCCGAACCCTAACCCTCATCCTAACCCTAATCCTAACTCTAACCCTAACCCTAACCCTCACGCTCACCCTCAGCCTAATCCTAATCCTAAAACAAACCCTATCCCTAACCCTAACCCTCACCCTGACTCTAATCCTCACCCTATCCCTAACACTAACCCTAAACCTAACCCTCACCCTCAGACTCACCCTAACCCTAAATCTAACGTTAAACCCCACCCTCACCCTAACCCTAACCCTAACCCTAAACCTCCCCCTAACCCTAAACCTAAACCTCAACCTAACCCTCACCTTAACCCTAACCCTAACACTAACCCTAACCCTAAACCTCATCCTAACCCTCCCCCTAACTCTAAGTCTAACCATAAACCTCACCTTTACCCTATCCCTAATCCTAACCCTAACCCTAAACCTCACCCTAAACCTAACCCTAACCCTCACCCTCACCCTAACCCTCACAGTAATTCTAATCCTAACCGTAACAATAAAATTAATCCTATCCCTAAACCTAACCCTAACCCTAAACCTAAGCCTAATCCTAACACCTACACTTACCCTAACCCTAATCCTAACCCTAACCCTCACACTAATCCTAAACCTCAACCTCACTGTAACCCTAACCCTCACCCAAACCCTCACTCGAACCCTAAACCTAACCCTCAACCTATCCCTTACCCTCACCCTCAAACTCACCCTCAGTCTAAACCTAAGCCAAACCCTAAACCTAACCCTAACACACACACTCACCCTCACCATAAAGCTAATCCTAACCCTAACCCAAACCATGACCCTAAACCTCCCCCTAACTCCCAACCTAAATCTAACCCTAAAACTAACCCTAAACCTAACCCTCAACGTAAGCCTCAACCTAAACCTAACTCTATAGCTAACCTTAACCCTCACCCTCACTGTCACCGTTATTGTAACCCAAAACCTAAGCCTAAAAATAACCCTAACCCTCACCCTCACCCTAACACTAATCATAAACCTAAAACTACCCCTAACCCTTAACGTCAACCTAATCCTCACCCTAACCTTAACGCTAACACTAACCCTAACCCTAACCCATGAACTAACCCTCCCCCAACTCTAAATATAACCATAAACCTGACACTCACCCTAACCTTAATCCTAACCCTAACCCTAAACCTCACCCTAACACTAAACCTAAGCCTCGCCCTCACCCTCACCCTCAATTTAACTCTAACTCTAACCCTAACAATAACACTAATAATAAAACCTAAATCTAACCCTAAGCGTAACCCTAACCCTAATCCTAAAACACACCCTCACCCTAACCCTAATCCTAACCATTACCCTAACCCTCAACCTCACCATAACCTTAACCCTCATCCAAACCCTCACCCTAACCCTAATCTTAACCCTAATTCTCCTCCTAACCCTCAACCTAAACCTAACACTAACCCTAACCCTAACCCTCAAAATCAGCTTCAACCTAACACTAACTCAAACCCTAAACCTCACCCTTACCCTAAACCTAATCATAACTCTAACCCTAAAACTCACCACAACCCTAACCCTAAAGCTCACCCTCCCCCTAGCCCTCACCCTAACGATAATGCCAACCCTAACCCTCATCCTAAACCTCACCCTATCACTAACCCTAACCCTCATCGTCACCATCACCCTAAGCCTTACCCAAACTCTCAAACTAACTCTAACCCTCGCCCTCACCATAACCCTTACCCTAACCCTCACGCTAAATTTAATCCGAACCCTAACTCTCACCCTAAAGCTAACCCTAACCCTCACCCTAACCCTAATCCTCACCATCACCCTCAGCCTCAGCCTAAGCCTAAGCCTAATCTTAACCTTAACCCTAACCCTCACACTCACCCTAAGCATAACCCTAATCCTAATTCTAACCCTAAGCCTAAACCGCACACTCAAACTATCCCTAACACTAACCCTAACCCTAACCCTAACCCTTACCTAATCCTCACCCCCAACCTCACCCTCAGCCGAACCCTAAGCCTAACCATAACACTAACCCTAAACCTCACCGTAACTCAAACCCTAACCTTAACCCTAACCCTAACCGAAACACTAGCACTAACCCCAAACCTAACCCTAACCCTTACCCTAACACTTACCCTAATCCTCAAACTCAATGTCACCCTAACCCAAACAATAACCCTAACACCCACCCTAATCCTAAGCCTAAACCGAACCCTAACCCTCACACTCACCCTCACCCTAACCCTAATCCAAAACCTAACCCTCACCCTAACCCTCACCCTAGCCCTCAAACTGACCCTATTCCTAACCCTAAACCTAATCCTAAACCTCACACTAACCCTAACCTTAACCCTCACACTAACCCTAACCCTAAACCAAAACCTCACCCTAACACTAAACCGAATCCTCACCTTCACCCTTACTCTCAACTTAACTTTAACCCTTAACCTAACAATAACCTTAACCTAAACCTAACCCTAACATTCACACTCACCATAACTCTAAACCTTACCCTAACACTAAACCTCACCCTAATCCTCACCCTCACCGTCACCCTAACTTAAACCCTAATCCTCAACCACACCCTCACCCTCAGCCTAACCCTAAGCCTAAACTTAACCCTAAACCTAACCATCACCTTAACCCTAACCCTAACCCAAAACCTTACCCTGAACCAAAACCTAATCCTCAGCCTCACCCTCACCCTAACCCAAACCCTAACCCTTACCCTCACCCTAACCCTAAATCTAACCCTAACCCTAACCCTCACACTAACACTCACCATAACCATAATCCTAAACCTAACCCTATCCCTAAACCTATGCTTCATATTAACCCTGAGCCTAGCCCTCACGCTAACCCTAATCCTAACCCTAAACCTTATCCTAAACCTCACCCTAACCCTACCCCTAACCCTCACCCTCACCTTCAGCCTCACTTTAACTCTAACTCGAACCCTAACAATAACACTAATCCTAAACCTAAACCTAACCCTAACCCTAACCCTATACCTAATCCTACCACACACCCTCACCCTAACCCTAATCCTAACCATAGCACTAATCCTCACCCTAAACCTCACACTAACCCTAACACTAATCCTCAATCTAACCCTTACCCTCACCCTACACCCTAACCCTCACCCTTACCCTAACACTAACCCTAACCATAACCATAATCATAACCCTCAAACTCAGCCTCACATTCAAAGCAAACATAACCCAAACCAAAACACTAACAATAACCCTAACCCTCAACCTAGCCCACACCCTAAACCTAAGCCTAAGCCTAACCCTCACCCTAACTCTCACTCTAACCCTAACACCAAACCTCAACCGAAACCTAAACCTGAACCTCACCCTCAGCCTAACTCTAATCCTAACCTGAACCCTAACCTTAACCCTCACACACACAGTCACCTTAACCCTAGACCTAATCCTAACCTTAACCCTAACACTCACCCTCACCCAAAACCTCACCCTAACCCTCAACATAACCCTCAGCCTCAGCCTCACATTCACAGCAAACTTAACCCAAACCATAACACTAACAATAACCCTAAACCTCACCCTCAACCTAACCCTAAACCTAAACCTAAACCTAACCCTAACCCTAACCGTAACCCTAAACCTAAACCTGACCCTAACCCTAATCCTAACCCTCACCCTCACCCTCACAGTAACCATAACCCTAACCCTAACCCTTACAATAACCCTAACCCTAACCCTATACCTCATCCTAACCATATCCTTCACCCTAACACTAACCCACACCCTAAAGCTTATCCTCACCTTAACCCTAACCCTAAACCTCACCCTAATCCTAATCCTAACCCTAACCCTAACCCTCACCCTCAGCCTCACTCTAACCCTAACTCTAACCCTAAACCTCCCCCTCCCCCCACCATAACCCTAACCCTAACCCTAAACATCACCCAAACCCTAAACCTAAACCTCACCCTCACCCTAGCCCTCACCCTAATCCTAATCCTAACACTAAACCTCACTCTAACCCTAACATTAATCTTAATCCTAACCCTAAACCTAACCCTCACCCTCACCCTAACACTCACCCTAACACTAACCCTCACCCTCACTCCCATCCTAACCATAACTGTAACCCTAAACCCCACCCTCATCCTAATCCTCACCCTAAACCTAAACCTCCCCCCTACGCTAAACCTAAACCTCACCCTCAACCTAGCACTCACCCTAACCCTAATCCAAACCCTAACCCTCACCCTAATGCTAATGCTCACACTCAACCTCACCCTCAGCGTAACCCTAAGCCTAACCCTAAGCCTAACCCTAAACCTAACCCTAACACAAATATTCACCCTCACCTTTACTCTAATCCTAACCCTAAACCTTACCCTCCCCCTAATTCTCACCCTAACCCTAAGCCTAACACTAACACTACCCCTAACCCTCAACCTAACCCTCACCCTAACCCTAAACCTCACCCTCACCCTAAACCTAACTCTAACACTAACCCAAACCCTAAACTTCACCATAAAACTAACCCTCACCCTCACCCTCAGCCTAAAACTAAACCTGACCCTAACAATAACCCTAACACTAATCCTAACCCTCACCCTAACCATAATGATCACTCTAACCCAAAACCTCACCCTAACACTTACCCTCACCCTAAAACTAACCCTAACCCTAACACTAACCCTCACACTAACCCTAACCCTAAGCTTAACCCTAAACCTCACCGAAACCCTAACCCTAACCCTAAAGAGAATTAACCCTAACCCTAAATCTAACCCTAATCCTCAGCCTCACCCTCAACCTAACCCAAACACTAACCCTAAACCTCACCCTAACCCTAAGCCTATATCGAACCCTAAACCTCACCCTCAGCCTTACCCTAACCCTGACCCTAACCTTAAACCCCAACCTATCCCTAACCCGCACCCTCAACCTCACCATAACTCTAACCCAAACCCTAACACTAACACTAATCCTAACCCTAACCATCACTTTAACCCTAATCCTCACCCCCACCCTCAGCCTCAGCCTAACCCTAAGCCTAACCATAACTCTCAGACTAACCCTCACCGAAACCCTAACCCTAACCCTAACCCTAAACCTAACCCTAACCCTAAACCTAACCCTCATTATCAGCTTCACCCCCACCCTAACCTAAACTCTAACCCGAACACTCACCCTAACCCTAAGCCCAACCCTAACCTTAACCCTAACCTTCACACTCACTCTACCCTAAACCTAATCCTAAACCTACCATTACTCCTAAACCTAACCCTCATCATAACCCTCACACTAGCCCTCACCCTAACGCTAATCCTAACCCTAAACCTCAAACTAACCCTAAATCTACCCCTAAACCTCAACCTCACCCTAACCCTAACTCTAACCCTAACACTAAACCTCACAATAAACCTAACCCTAACCCTCACCCTAACGCTAAACCTCACCATCACCCTCAGCCTAACCCTAAGCCTAACCCTAAACCTATCCCTAACACACACTCACCCTCACACTAACACTAATGCTAACCCTAACCCTAAACTACCTCTCACCCTAAACCTTATCTTAGCACGAACACTAAACCTAACCCTCAACTTAACCATCACCCTAACCCTAATTCTAAACCTAAACCTCACCATCATGTTAACCCTAATTCTAACCCTAACCCAAACCCTAAACCTCACCCTAACCCTAACCCTAACCCTCATCCTCACCCTCACCGTAACCATAACCCTAAACCTAACCCTAACAATAACCCTAAACCTGTTCCGAACCCTCAGCCTAACCATAACTCTCACCCTAACCCAAACCATCACCCTATTAACTTACCCTCACCCTAACACTAACCCTAACCCTAACAATAACCCTCACACTAATCCAAGCCCTAACCCTAACCCTAAATCTCAACCTAACCCAGACCATCACCCTAACCCTAAAAATAACCCTAAAAATAACCCTCACCCTAACCCCCCCTTAAAGTTATATCTAACCCTCAACCTCACCCTCACACTCACCCTAACCCCATACCTAAACCCCACCCTAACCCTAACCCTAACCCTCACCCTCATGCTCAGCCTAAGCCTAAGCCTAATCTTAACCCTAACCCTAACCCTCACCAAAACCCCAACACTAACACAAACCCTAACTCTAACCCTAAACCTCATCCTCACCCTAACCTTAACACTAACCCTAACCCTAAACCTAAGCCTCACCCTAACCCTAACCCTCACCCTCACCCTCACCCTCACCGTAACTGTAACCCTAACCCTAAACCTAACAATAACCCTAACCCTAACCCTAAACTTGATCCTAACCATAACCTTCATCCTAACCCTAACCCTCACCCTAAAACTTACCCTCATCCTAACACTAACCCTAACCCTAACACAAACCCTCACACTAAACCTAACCCTCACACTAACCCAAAACCTCACCCTAACCCTAAACCTCACCCTGAAACTAGCCCTCAACCAAACCCTAACCCTCATCCTCAACCTAAAAGTCACACTAACCATAACACGAATCCTCAATCTAACCCTCATCCTCACCCTAACCGTAACCCTCACCTTTGCCTTAAACCGCACGCTCAACCTAACGCTCACCTTTACCCTTACCGTGACCCCGAACCTCACCCTCACCCTAACCCTAATCCTCACCCTATCACTCACCCTAATGGTAACCCAAACCATCACCTTAATCCTAACCCTCACCCTCACCCTCAGCCTCAACCTAACCTTAAGCCTAAGCCTAACCCTAACCCTAACCCTCACCCTCAACCTAGCCCTCACCCTAACCCTAATCCTAAACCTAACCCTCCTCCTAACACTTAACCTAACCATAACCCTAACCATCTTTCTAAACCTAATCCTCATCCCCACCAATACTCTCAGCCTAACCCTAAGCCTAAGCCGAACCCTAACCCTAACCCTCACACTAACCCTCACTGTAAACCTTATCCTAAAACTAACCTTAATCCTAACATTATACCTCAACCTAACCCTCACCCTAACCCTAACCGTAACACTAACCCTAACCCTAACCCTCCCCCTGACCATAACTCTAACCCTAAAACATACCCTCACCCTATCCATAACCCTTACCCTAAACCTCACCCTGACCCTGATCCTAACCCTCACCGTCACCCTCACCCTCACTGTAACTCTAACCCTATCCCTAATACTAACCCTCAACCTCACCCTAACCCTAACCCTAACCCTAACTCTCACTCTTACCATAACACTAACCCTAAACCTAACCCTAAACCTCACCCTAATGCTAACCCTAACCCTCACCCTCACTCTAACCCTCATCCTAACCCTAATGCTAACCCTAAACCTCAACTTCACCGTCATGCTCGCACTAAGCCTAAGCCTAAGCCAAAGATTAACCCTGACCCTGACCCCCACCCTAACCCTAACCCTAACCGTAACACTAACCCTAACACTAACCCTCACACTAACCCTCACCCTAATGCTAATTCTAAACCTAAACCTCACCCTCACACTAACCCTAACCCTCACCCTCACCCTCACCCTCTGCCTAATATTAAACCTAAACCTAAACCTAACCCTAACCCTAACAAGAAGAGTAACCCTCACCCTAACCGTCACCGTAACCCTAACCCTAACACTCACACTCACCATACCCATAACCAAACCCTAAGCCTAAGCCTAACCCTCACCCTAACCCTCACTCTAATCCTAACCCCAACACTCACCTTAACCATAACCCTCACCCTCACCCTAACTCTAATCCTAACCCTAACCCTAACTTTAACCCTCCCCTTAACTCTCACCCTAATGCTAACCTTAAAAGGAACACTAACCCTAACCCTCAACCTAACCCTCACCCTAATCCTAACTCTAACCTAAACCTCACCCTTAACCCAAACCCAACTCTAACATTAACCCAAACCCTAAACCTCACTCTAACCCTAACCCGAACCCTCATCCTCACCCTCACCGTAACCGCAACCCTAAACCTAACAATAAGAATAACCTTAACCATATTCCTAACCCTCAACCTAACATTTACCCTCACCCTAACACTAACCCTAAACTTCACCCTAACCCTCTCCCTAACCCTATATGTAACACTCAACCTCACACTCACCCTAAACTTAACCCTATACCCCACATTAACCCTAACCCTAACAATCACCCTTGTGCTCGGCCTAAGCCTAAGCCTAAGACTAAGCCTAACACTAACCCTAAACATCACCCTAACCCCAACAATAACACTAAACCTAACTCTAACCCTAAACCTCACCCTCACCCTAACCCTAATTCTAACCCTAACCCTAAACCTAAACCTCATCCTAACCCTAACCCTCACCCTCACCCTCACCCTCACCGTAACCGTAACCCTAACCCTAACCCTCACCGTAACCCTAACCCTCACCCTAACACTTACCCTCACCCTAACACTAACACTCACCCTAACACTAACCCTCATACTAACCCTAACCATCACCCTAACCCTAAACTTCACCCTAACCCTAACCCTCAAACTCAACCTAGCCCTCAACCTAACACTAACCCTCATCCTCACCCTAAACCTCACACTAACCCTAACAGTAATCCTCAATCTAATGCTCACCCTCACCCTAACCCTAACACTCACCCTTACCGTAAACCTCACCCTCAGCCTAACACTCGCCTTTACCCTTACCATCACCCTCACACTAACCCTCAACATAAAACTAATCCTCATCACAACCCTAACCCTAACGGTAACCCCAACCATCACCCTAACCCTAACCCTCACCCTCACCCTCAGCCTCAGCCTAAACCTAAGCCTAAGCCTTGGCCTAACCCAAAAACCTCACCCTCACCCTAACCCTAACCCTCTTCCTAAACCTTAACATAACCATAAACCTACCCATCTTTCTAAACCTAATCCTCATCCCCACCCATACCCTCAGCCTAACCCTGAACCTAATCCGAACCCTAACCTTAACCCTCACACTCACCCTCACCAAAAACCTAATCCTAAACCTAAACCTAACCCTAATATTAAAACTCAGTCAAACACTCACCCTAACCCTAACCCTAAACCTAAACCTAATGCTCACCCTAACCCTCCCACTAACCCTAACTCTAACCCTAAACGTCACCCTCACCCTAACCATAACCCTAACCCTAAACCTCACCCTAAACCTGATCCTTACCCTCACCCTCACCCTCACCCTCACTGTAACTCTAACCCTAACCCTACTCCTAACCCTCACCCTCACCCTAATCATAACCCTAACCCTCACCCTTAACCTAACCCTCACACTCACCGTAACCCTAACCCAAACCCTAAACCTCAACATAACCCTAACAATAACCCTCAACCTCACCCTAGCACTCACCCTAAACCTAATTGTATCCTTAAACCTCATCCAAAACCTCACCCTAACCCTAAACCTAACCCTCAACCTAACTCTAAACCTAATTCTAACCCTCACCCTAACCCTAACCTTGACCCCAACGTAACCCTAACCCTAACTCTCACCCTAAACCTAAACCTCATCCTAACCCTAACCCTCACCCTCACCCTAACCCTAACACTAATCCTAACCTTAAACCTCACCCTATACCTCACCCTAACCCTAACTCTAACCCTAAACCTGACCCTCACCCTAACCCTCACGTTAACCCTAAAACTCACCCTCACCCAACCTTCACCCTAACCCTAATCCGAACTTAACCCTGATCCTAACCCTCACCCTAACCCTAAACCTAACCATCAACCTAACCCTAAACCTCACCCCTAACCTCACCCTTAGTCTAACCCTAAGCCTAACCCTAAACCTAACCCTAACCCACACACTCACCCTCAACCTAACCCTAACCCTAACCCTCACCCTAACCCTAACCCTCATCCTCAACCTCACCCTTAGCCTAACCCTAAGCCTAACACTAAACCTAAACCTAACACACACCTTCACCCTCACCCTAATGTAAATCCTAACCCTAACCCTAACCCTCACCCTCACCCTAGCCTTCACCCTAACCCGAATCCTAAACCTAACTCAAACTCTAACCATAACCCTAACCCTAAACCTCACCCTAAACCTAACCCTTACCCTCAACCTCACTGTAAGGGTAACCCTAATCCTAACCCTAACAATAACCGTAAACTTAACTCTTACCCTCACCCTAACCATAACAATCACCCTAAACCTAACCCTCATACTAACACTTACCCTCAACCTTATCTTAACCCTAAGCCTCAGCCTAATCCTGACCTTTATGCTTACCATCACCCTCACCGTAACCCTCACCCTAGTCCTAACCCTAATCCTTACCCTCACCTGCACCCTCACCCTCACCGTAACTCTAACCCTAACCCTATCAATAACACTAAACCTAACCCGAACCATCACCCTAAACCTAATCCTAACCCTCACCCTCATGCTCAGACTAAGCCTAAGCCTAACCCTAAACCTAACTCTCAACCTAACCCTATCCCTAAACCTAACCCTAACTCTAACCCTAAATCTCACTCTCACCCTAACACTAATTCTAACCCTAACCCTAACGGAAACCTCATCCTAACCTTAACCCTAAGACTCACCTTCACCCTCAGCCTAAACCTATGCTTAACATTAACCCTAAACGTAACCCTCACACTCACCCTCACCCTAAACCTAACTCTAACCCTAAACCTCACCATCACCCTAACCCTAAATCTAATACTAAACCTCACCCTAACCCTAACCCTAATCTCACCCCAAACCTAACCCTCACCCTCACCCTCAGACTAAACCTAAGGATAACCATAACCCTAAACCTAACCCTCACACTCACCCTAACCCTAAACCTAATCCTAATTCTAACCCTAGCCCTAAACCTCACCCTCACCCCAACCCTCACCCTAATCCTAAATCTAACCCTGAAACTAACCCTCACACACAGTCTCTCCCTAACCCTATTTCTAACACTAAACCTCACCCACACCATAACCCTAACGCTAACCCTAACCCTAAACCTAACACTAACCCTAACCACAAACCTCAACCTAACCCTCAGCCTAACCCTAACTCTATCCCTAATCCTCACCCTCAACCTAACCTTCACTCTAACCCTAACCCAAACACTAAACCTCACCCTAACCCTAAACCTAACCCTCACACTCACCCACACCGTAACCGTAACCCTAAACCTAACCCTAACAATAACCCTAAAGCTAATCCTAACCCTCAACCTAACCATAACCCTCACCCTAACCCAAACCCTTGCCCTAACACTTACCCGCACCCTAACACTAACCCTAACCCTAACACTAACCCTCACACTAACCATAACCCTAACCATTAGACTAAACCTCAACCTAACCCTCACCCTCACCCTAACCCTAACACTAAACCTATTCCTAAACCTTGTCCTAACCCTCCCCCTAACCTAAACCTCACGCTAACCCTAACCCTAAGCCTAAGCCTAACACTAAACCTAACCCTAACCTTAAACATAACCTTAATCCACAGCCTGACCCTCACCCTAACCCAAACACTAACCCTAACCCACACCGTCATCCTCAGCCTAACCCTAAACCTAACCCTAACCCTAACCCTAACCATCACCTTAAACCTAACCGTAAACCTAACACTAAACCTGAACCAAAACCTAATCCTCAGCATTACCAATACCCTAACCCAAACCCTAACCCAAACCCTCACCCTAACACTAAGCCTGACCCTAAACCTAACCCTCACACTCACCCTCACCCTAACCCTAATCCTAATCCTAATGGTATCCCTAAACCTTACCCTCACTTTAACCCTCATGCTAGCCCTCAACCTAACCCTAATAATAACCCTAAAACTTATCCTAACCCTCAACATAACCCTAACCCTCACCCTAACCCTCACCCTAACCCTAACACTAACACTAACCCAAACCCTAACCCTCAACCTCAACCTCATCCTAACCCTAACTCTAACCCTAAATCTCCTCCTCCCCATAACCCTAACCTTCACGCTCATCGAAAAAGTAACCGTAACCCTAACCCTAACAATAACCCTAACCCTAACCCTCACCCTAAGCATAATCCTCACCATAACCCTAACCCTCACCCTAACACTTACCCTCACCCTAACCCTAACCATAACCCTAACACTAGCCCTCACACTAACCCTAACCCTCACCCCAATCCTAAACCTCACCCTAACCCTAAACCTCAACCTCACCCTAGCCCTCACCCTAACCCTAATTCTAACCCTCACCCTCAACCTAGCCTTCAACCTAACCCTAACCCTCATTCTCACCCTAGCCCTCACCCTAACCCTAATTCTAACCCTCATGCTCACCCTAACCCTAACCCTCATCCTCACCCTAAACCTCACACTAACCCTAAACCTAATCCTCAATCTAACCCTCACCCTAACCCTAACCCTAACCCTTACCCTAACCCTAAACCTAGCCCTAACACTCGCCCTTATCTTAACCCTCAACCTCAGCCTAAACCTCAACTTTACCCTTACCATCATCTTCAACCAAAACCTCACCCTAACCCTAAACCTCATCCTAACCAACACCATAAACTTAAACTTAACCATCACCCTAACCCTAACCCTCAACCTCAACCTCACACTCAGCCTAAGCCTAAGCCTAAACCTAACCCTAAACTTTATCCTAAACCTCACACTGACCTTCAAAGTAACCCTAACCATCACCATCACCAAAATCCTTACCCTAACCATCAATCTAACCCTAAACTTAACCCAATCCCTAACTCTCAACCTAACCTTAACCCTCACCCTAACCCGAACCTTCACCCGAACTCTCACCCTCAGCCCAACCCTAAGCCTATGCCTAACCATAACCCTAAACATTACCCTCAACCTAACCATCACCATAACACTAACCCTAATCCTAACACTAAACCTCACCCTAAACCTAACCTTAATCCTAATCCTAACCCTAACCCTAACCCTCACCCTCACCCTAACCCTCACCTTAACCCTAACCCTAACACTAACCCTATCCCTCACCTCAGTCTCATCCTAACTCTAACTGTAACCGTAAACCTCATCCTCATCCTAACACTCACCCTAAACCTAAACCTCATGTAACCCTAAACCTAAACTTTACCCTAGACCTAGCCTTCACCCTAACCCTAACCCTAACCCTAACCCTAATCCTAACCCTCCCCCTAACCCTAACCCTAAACCTCACCCTAACCCTCACCCTAACGTTAATCCTCACCCTCAACCTCACCCTCAGCCTAACCCTAAACCTAACCCTAACACACATACTCACCCTCACGTTTACCCTAATACTAATCCTAACCCTAACCATAACCCTCACCCTAACCCTAACCCTCACCTTAACCCTAACCCTAACATTAACCCTAACCCTAAACCACACCCTCAGCCTCACACTAACCCTAACCCTAAACCTAAACCTCACCGTCACCCTCACCCTAACCCTCACCCTCACCCTAGCGCTCATCCAAACCCTAATCCTAACCCTAAACTCATCCTAAACCTCCCCCTAACCCTATGACTAACCCTCACCCTAACCCTAACTTTGTCACCCTCAACCTCACCCTCAGCCTAAGCCTAAGCCTAACCCTAAACCTAACCCTAACACACACACTCACCCTCAGCCTAACCCTAAGTGTATACCTAAAACTAACCCTAACTCTCACCCTCAGCCTCACCCTAACCCTAATTCTATCCCTAAACCTCACCCTCACCCTACCCCTAATGCTAAATCTTAACCCTTACCCGAACCCTAACCCAAACCCTCCCCCTAACTCTCACCCTAACCCTAACACTAACACTAACGCTAACTCTAACCTTAACACTAAACCTCAACCTAACCCTAACCCTAACCCTATCCCTCACCCTAACCCTCACCCTCACACTCAGCCTAACCTTAAGCCTAACCCTAATCCTAACCCTAACCCTCACACTCACCCTCTCCCTAACCCTAATCCTAATCCTAACCCTAACCCTATCCCTCACCCTCACACTAACACTCACCCGAACCCTAACACTAACACTAACCCTAACCATAACCCTCACTATCAACCTCACCCTCAGCCTAACCCTAAGCCTAACACTAAACCTAACACTCACACACACACTCACCCTCACCCTAACCCTAATCCTAAACCTAAATGTAACCATAAACCTCCGCCTAACTCTCACCCTAACGCTAACCCTAACACTAACCCTAACCCTCAACCAAACCCTCAACCTAACCCTAGCTCTAACCCTAAACCTCATCCTCACCCTAAACCTAACTCTAACCCTAACCCAAACCCGAAACCTCACCCTAAGCCTAACCCTAAACCTCATCCTCACCTTCACCCTAACCCTAACTCTAACAATAATGCTAACCCTATTTCTCACCCTAACCCTAACCCTAAACCTCACCTTCACCTTCACCCTCACAGTAACCGTAACCCTAAACCTAGCAATAAACCTTACCCTAACCCTAAACATCACCCTAACCATAACCCTCACCCTAACCCTAAAACTCACCCTAAAACATACCCTCAAACTAACACTAACCCTCACACTAACCCTAACCCTAACTATAACCCTAAACCTCACCCTAACACTAACCCTAACCCTAACATTCACCCTAACCCTAAATCTAACCCTAACCCTCACCCTAACCATAAATCTCATCCTCATCATAAACCTCACACTAACCCTAACCCTAATCCTAAATCTAACCCTCACCCTCACAATAACCATAACCCTAACCCTTAACCTAACCCTCAGCCTACCCTTAACCCTCACCCTTACAGTAACCCTCACCCTCAGCCTAACACTCACCTTTAACCTTAACGACACCCGCAACCTAACCCTCACCCTAAGCCTAAACTTAACCGAAACCTAACTCTCACCATAACCTTAAACCTAACCCTCACCTTAACCCTAAACCTCACCCTCACCCTCACCCTCAGCCTAACCCTAAGCCTAACCCTAAACCTAACCCTAATCCTCACACTGACCCTCTCCCTAACCCCAATCCTAATCCTAACCCTAAACCTAACACACACCCTCACCCTAACCATCACCCTAAACCTAACCCTAACACTAACCCGAACCCTTACCCTAACCCTCACCCTAACCCTATATCTAACCGTAAACTACAAACTCACAGTGACCCTAACCCTAACCCTAACCCTAAACCTCACCCTAACCCTAACCCTAAACCTCACCCTCACCCTAGCTCTCACCCTAACCCTAATCCTAAACCTAACCCACATCCTAACCCTCAATCTAACCCTAAACCTAACCCTCACCCTAACCCTAAACCTCACACTCAACCTAACCCTCAGGCTAACCCTAAGACTAACCCTAAACCTAACCATAACCCACACACTCACCCTCACCCTAACACTAACTATAACCCTAACCCTAAATTTAAACCGAACCCTAACACTCACACTAACCTTAACCCTAACCGTCATCCTAACACACAACCTAACCCTATGCATATCCATCAACCTAATCCCAACCCTCACCCTCAGCCTAACCCTCAGCCTAAGCATAACTCTAGCCCTAACCCTCAACCTCACCCTAAACCTAATCCTAACCCTAACCTTCATCCTAACCCTCACCATAACCCTAACCCTAACCATCATCCAAAACCTATTCCTCACCTCCACACTCACCCTCAGCCTAACCCTAAGCCTAAGCCTAAACCTAACCATAACCCTCACCCTCAGCCTTACCCTCACCCTAACTCAAATCCTAACCCTAACCCTAAACCTAACATACCCTCACAGTAACCCTAATCCTAACCCTAAACCTAACCCTAACCCTAACTCTAACCCTCACCCTCACCCTAGCCCTAACCCTAACCCTAATTCTAACCCTCCCCCTCAACTTAACCCTAAACCTTAACCTAACCCTTAACCCTAAACTCACACTCACCATAACAATTACCCTAATCCTAAACCTAACATTAAGGCTAACCCTCACCCTCACCCTAATCCTCACCGTAACCCTAACTCTAACACTAACCTTAACCCCAACCCACACAATCAGCCTCACCCTAAACCTAACTCTAACCATAAACCTCAATCTCACCTTAAGCCTAACCCTAACCTTAACCCTCAAACTAACCCTAAAGCTCACCCTCACTGTAACCCTTACCCTAACTCTCACCCTAACCCTTAACTTAACCCGAACCCTAACTCTCACCCTAACTCTAACCCTAAACCTCACCCTAACCCTAAGCCTCACACTCACCCTCAGCCTAACAGTAACCCCAACCCTAACCCTCACACTCACCCTAACCTTAACCCTAATCCTAATAGTAAACTTAACCCTAACCCTCACCCTCACTCTAACCATCACCTTAAGCCTAACCCTAACATTAATCGTAACCAAAACCCTTACCCTAAACCTCACCCTAACACTAACCCTACCCATCCCCCTCACCCTAGCCCTCAACCTAACACTAACCCTCATCCTCACCCTAAACCTCACACTAACCCTAACACTAATCCTCAATCTAAACCTCAACCTCACACTAAACATAACCCTAAACCTCACCATAACCCTAACCAGCACCCTTACCGTAACCCTCATCCTCAGCCTTAACCCTCACGTTTAAACTTACATTCACTCCCACCCTAACCCTCACCCAAACCCTAACCGTAACCCTAACCCTAACTCTACCCCTAAACCTCACCATCAGGCTAACCCTAACTCTAATCCTAACCCTAACACTAAACCTCACCCTAACTCTAATCCTAACCCTAACACTAAACCTCACCCTAACCCTAAACCTAACCCTCACCCTCAACCTCATCCTCAGTGTAACCCTAAGCCTAAGCCTAACCCTTACCCTAACCCTCACCCTCACCCTATCCTCACCCTAAACTGAATCCTAACCCTAACCCTCACACTAAACCTAAACCTAACCATCACCATAACCCTAATTCTCACCCCCCCTCACCCTAAGCCTAAGCCTAACCCTAACCATCACACTCACCCTCACCCTAACCCTAATCCTAACCATAACCCTAACCCTAACCCTAAACCTCAACCTAACCCTCACCCTAACCTTAAGCCTAACACTGAACCTAACCCTAAACCTCGTCCTAACCCAACAAGTAAACCTAAATCTAACCCTAAACCTCATCCTCACCCTAACCCTAATACTAACCCTAACCCTAACAATATCACTAATCCTAACGAGAAACAGAACCCTAATGCTAAACCTAACCCTAATTCTAACAATCACCCTCACGCTAACACTAATCCTAACCCGAACCCTCAACCTAACCCTAACCCTCACCCTCACTGTAACCCTAAACCTCATCCTAACCCTCACCCTAACCCTGACCCTAAACCTAAACCTTACCCTAAAACTAACCCTAACCCTTAACCTCACCCTAGCCCTCACTCTAACCCTAATCCTTACCCTAATGCTCACCCTAACCCTAAACTTAACCGAACCCTAACTCTCACCCTACCCCTATCCCTAAGCCTCACCCTAACCCTAACACTCACACTCACCCTCAACCTCAGCCTAAACTTACGGCTAAGCCTAACCCTAACCCTAACTGTCACACTCACACTAACCCATATCCTAATCCTAATCCTAACCCTAAGCCTTAACCTCACCCTATCCCTAACCCTAACCCTAACCCTAACTCTCTCCCTAACCCTAAACCTAACCCTCACCCTAACCCTAACACTCACCCTCACCCTCATCCTCAGCCTAACCTTAAGCTTAAGCTTAACCCAAACTCTAAACCTCAGCCTCACCCTAACCCTAACCCTCACCCTAAAGCTTACCCTAAACCTAACGCTAAACTTCACCCCCACCCTAGCCCTCACCCTAACCCTAATCCTATCCCTTACACTAACACTAACCCTTACCCTCCCTCTAAATCTCACCCTCAGCCTAATCCTCACGTTTACCCTTACCTTCACCCCCACCCTAACCCTCACCCTAACCCTAACCCTAACCCTAACCCTAACTCTACCCCTAAACCTCACCCTCAGGCTAACCTTAACTCTAATCCTATCCCTAACACTAAACCACACCCTAACCCTAACCCTAACCCTCACCCTCACCCTAGCCTCACCCTAAACCGAATCCTAACCCTAACCCTCATCCTAACCCTCACATTAACCTAAACCTAACCATCACCATAACCCTAATTCTCACCCCCTGCACTCTCAGCCTAACCCTACGCCTAAGCCTAACCCTAACCATCACACTCACCCTCACCCTAACCCTAATCCTAACCCTAACCCTAACTTTAACCCTAAAACTCAACCTAACCCTCACCCTAACCTTAAGCTTAACAGTAACCCTAACACTAACCCTCGTCCTAACCCAACAACTAACCCTAAATCTAACCCTAAACCTCAAATTCACCCTAACCCTAATACTAATCCTAACCCTAACAATATCACTAATCCTAAAGATAAACATAACCCTATTGCTAAACCTAAACCTAATTCGAACTATCACACTCACCCTAACCCTAATCCTAACCCTAACCCTCACGCTAATTCTATCCCTAAACCTAAACCTTACCCTAACACTAACCCTAACCCTCAGCCTCACCCTAGCCCTCACCCTAAACCGAATCCTGACCCTAATGCTCACCCTAACCCTAAATTTAACGGAACCCTAACTCTCACCTTAACCCTAACCCTAAGCTGCACCCTAACCCTAGCCCTCACCCTCTCCCTCACCCTCAGCCGAAACCTAAGGCTAAGCCTAAACCTAACCCTAACTGTCACACTAACCCTAACCCATATCATAATCCTAATCCTAACCCTAAGCCTTAACCTCACCCTCACCCTAAACCTCACCCTAATCCTAACGCTCATGCTCACCCTAACCCTAACCCTCACCCTCAACGTCACCCTCAGCCTAACCCTAAGCCTAAGCTTAACCCTAACTCTAAATCTTAGCCTCACCCTAACCCTAACCCTAACCCTAAAGCTTCCGATAAACCTAAACCTAAATCTCACCCTCACCCTAGCCCTCACCCTAACCCTAATCCTAACCTTAACCCTCATCCTAACCCTCCTCAAAACCCTAAAACATTCCCTCAACCTAAACCTAACCCTCACCCACATCCTCATCCTTTGCCTAACCCTAACCCTAACCCTGACCTCAACCTAACCCTCCACCTAAACCAAATCCTCAACCTCACCCTAATCCTAACCCTCATCCTCAAACTCACCTTCACCCTAAACCTAACACTAACCCTAAAGCTAACCCTCAATCTCAGCCTCACCCAAACCCTAACTCTAACCCTAAACCTCACCCTCTCACTTAACCTAACCTTATCCCGAGCCCAAAACTTCACCATAACCCTAACACTAAACCTCACCCTCACCTTAGACCTTACACCAAACCTAATCCTAACCCTAACCCTAATCCTATCCCTTACTCTAACACTAACCCTTACCCTCCCTCTAAATCTCAACCTAACCCTAACCCTAACACTAACCCTAACCCTAAGCCTCAACCTAACCCTCACCCTAACCCTGACTCTAACCCTAAACCTCACCCTCACTCTAACCCTAACACAGACCCTAAACCTCACGCTAACCTTAACTCTAACCCTCACCCTCAGCCTCACTCTTGCCCTCACCCTAACCCTAATCCTAACTCTAACCCTAACCCTAACCCTAACCCTAAACCTCACCCTAACACTAACCCTAACCCTCACCCTCAACCTAGCCCTCAACCTAACCCTAATCCTAACCCTAATCCTCACTCTAACCCTCATCCTAACTCTAACCCTAAACCTCACCCTAACCCTAACCCTAACCCTAACCCTCAAACTAACCCTAACACTCATGCACAATTTAAGCCTAACCCTAAACTTCACCCTAAACCAAAAATAAACGGAACCCTAACTCTCACCCTAACCCTAACCCTAACCCATACACTAACCCTAACCCTCACCCTCACTCTCAGTGTAATCCTAAGCCTAATCCTAACCCTAACCGTAACCCTCACACTCACACTAACCCTTACCCTAATCCTAACCCTAACCCTAATCCTAACCCTCACCCTCAACCTCAGCCTCACCTTAACCGTAACTCTAACCCTAAACCTCATCCTCAACCTAAACCTAAGCCTAACCCTAGCCCTCACCCTAACCCTAATCCTAACCCTAACCCTCATCCTAACCTTCCCCATAACCCTAACCCTAACCTTCACCCTAACCCTAACCCTCACCCTCACATTCACCCTCAGCCTAATCCTAAGCCTAAACCTAAGCCTACCCCTAAACCTAACCCTAACCCTCACAGTCACCATCAACCTCACCCTCACTGTAACTCTAACCCTAACCTTAACCCTCACCCTAACCCTAACCCTAAACCTCCCCCTAACCCTAACCCTCCCCCTAACTCTATATCTAACCCTAAACCACAGCCTCACCCTAACCCTAACACTAATCCTAACCCTAACCCTCACCCGAACCCTCTCCCTAACCCTATATCAAACCCTAAACCTCAACCTCACCCTAACTGTAAACCTAACCCTAACCCTATACCCCATCAAAACCCTAAACCTAACACTCACCCGCACCCTCACCCTCACTGTAACTCTAAACCTAACCCTAACAATGACACTAACCCTAAAATGAAACATCTCCCTAACCGTAATCCTCACCCCCAAACTCACCCTCTGCCTAACCCTAACCCTAAGCCTAACCCTCACCCTAACCATTACACTCACCCTCATCCTAACTCTAATCCTAAAACTAACCCTATCCCTAAACCTCAACCTAACCCTAACCCTCACCCTAACCCTAACACTAACGCTAACCCTAAACCTCCCCCTAACCCTCCCCCTAACCCTATCTGTAACGCTAAATCTCACCCTCAACCTAACCCTAAACCTAACCCTAAACCTCACCCTAACCCTAACCCTCAACCTTAACATAAGTCTAACCCTACCCCTAACAATAACACTTACCATAACCCTAACCCTAAACATAACCCTCAACCTCAGCCTCACCCTCACTACAAACTTAACCCTCACCATAACACTAACAATAACCCTAACCCTAACCCTAAACCTAACTCTAATCCTTACCCCCACCCTCACCCTCCGCCTAAACCTAACCCTAACCCTAAACCTAACCCTCACCGTAACCCTAACACAAACCCTAACACTGACACTAACCCTAACCCTAAACCAAACTCTAAACCTAACACTAAACCTAACCCTAATCCTCAGCCTCACCCTCATCCTAACCCAAACCCTAACCCTAACCATCACCCTAAACCTAAGCCTAACCCTAATCCTTACCCCTCACCCTAAACCTAATCCTAACACTAACCCTCACCTTAACCCTAACCCTAATCCTCACCCTCATGCTCGGCCTAAGCCTAAGCCTAAACCTAAGCCTAACCCTAACCCTAACCCTAACCCTCACCCTATCCCTAACCCTAACACTACCCCTAACTCTAACCCTAAACCTCACCCTCACCCTAAACCTAACTCTGATCATAACACAAACCTAACCCTCATACTAACCCTAACCCTCACCCTCACCTTCACCATAACCCTAACTGTAACCCTAAACCTAACAAAAACCCTAAACCTAACCCTAACCCTCACCCTACTCATAAACCTCACCCTAACCTTAACCCTCACCTAACATTTACCCTCACCCTAACACTAACCCTAAGACTAACACTAACGCTCAAACTAACCCTAACCATCACCCTAACCCTAAAACTCACCCTAACATAAACCCTAACAATCACCCTAAACCTAAACCTTACCCTAACCCTAAACCTCACCCTCATCCTCACCTTCAGTGTAACCCTAAG